>NC_134488.1:89393712-89693712 GCF_040206685.1 Ascaphus truei
GTAATTAGTAAAAGCGAGATGGCTGCATTGAAAAGGTCAACATCTCAAGGAAGCAACAAACACTTTTTTCAATTAATGTATATGACATTCAGTTACATTGAGAATTGGAGTAATCAAGGTACAACTAGAACAATGTGTGCTTCAGGTAATTGCTCTGGCACCCTTATAACAATAAAACCAAACCCAATGTGAAATAAAGCATGTATCTGTAAAACATACATTTATTTACATTGTACACTAGCTGAGAGACCCGTCGCTGCCCGGGACCAAAACCTCCCGCTCCTTCCTCTCGCCACCCCCTCCCCCGCCCCCCGTTCCCCTCGTCTCTCTCTGCCTCCCCCCACCCATGCGCAGCTGTGGTCCTTCCCCCCCCCTGCTCCGGTCCCCCCCCCCCCCACGCGCAGCACACAGTGCCACACACACAAACCCAGTGAGACACATACACACACACAGTGTCACACACACACACACACACACACAGTGTCACACAGACACACAGTGTCACACACACACCCAGCCAGTGTCACACACATACACATACACACACGCACACACGCACACACACACAAATGTCCTCGGGCACCCACAACAAATGCAGTGAGGACTCGCCCGTTCCCCCCACCGGCGGACACCAGCCACCTCCTTACAGTCTTGGCGCTCCCACCGGTGCAGAAGGCGCCTCTCTCCTATCCGGGCGCTCTGACCGGTCGGTCCCGGGTGGGGGGCGGAGCATGCAGCGGAGGCCGCCGAGCGCACGGCAACCCGGAACGGAGCGTGAGCCGGCGTCGGGAGGAGGCTGAAGTGCCCGATGAGCGGGAGCAGCCGCAGGCTGGAACCCCAGTGTGTGCGCACTGCCAGGCCGCTGGAGCACACGTGCGCGCACCGCCAGGCCGCTGGAGCACACGTGTGCATGTGACAGGGGGGCACCGGGGAAAGGGGTGGGGGGCAGGGTCCGGGGTGGACCGACACAGGGGCAGTAGGGGGGGGGTGACACCCGGGGGGCATGGGTGTGCGCTACCCAGGGGGGCAGGTGGAGGTGATACCCGGGGGCAGGGGGACTCAGCGGGAGACAGGGACACAGAGTGGTGTGACCGGGGGTTGGGGGGTTGGTGGTGGGGGAGAGGTGAGGCCAAGCGGCGGGTGGTAGTGGTGTGACCGGGGGGAGGGGGGTTGGTGGTGGGGGAGAGGTGAGGCCAAGCGGCGGGTGGTAGTGTTGTGGATGGTCCTGCTAAGTGAGATTCCTAATCCAAGTGAGGGCAAGAGGTGCAATGTGAGGGGTGCGGGGGGTGCGTCCGTGGCCAATGACACAGAGGTAACACAGGGCCAATCACACAGGGGGAAGACATACACGCACAAACATTATTTGAGACTTATAGATATAGATGAATTCACTTTACGTCGTGTCATATTTATTAAGTGTTGCTAAGCCTCTGCGCCTTGCTGCGTATGCAAATGAATGGAATGGTGTGTAAGGAGCCGTAAGGCTTAGCACCGTTTAGTAAATCTAGGCCATTATGAATGTATACTTGTTAAAAAATGTTAACATATACATTTGACATAATTTTATATAATTACAAATACAAACATTTGTATTACGGGACAGAGAACAACCATTCTGCTTTTCCAAACCAATATTTGCTAATGAGTTAAGCAAACCCATGATCATGAAACCTAAGGAAAATCTGGCCTTGCAACTTTCCACTCTGCACTGCGCATTTTATTTATTCCTTATGTTTTTCAATTTCTAGGTGCTTATGCCTTTGATTTTGTGAGGACACGTAATACTGTACATCATGTATGTACTAAAAGTCAGCTAAAGTCTGTTTGTCTTTTATCCTTGTTCCTAATAGCACTACCTACATCCCAAATACAATGTGCACAGGTATGCAATGGTCTTCCAATGTTAGTGTACCTAATTAAATTGACATTTTCAGCTTTATAGACAAGAAAGGTTCCCATTTAAAAAAAGCATTATAAAATTAAAATGCAGCCGTCTGCGCCAGTCGCTATTTTTTTTTTTGTGGAATTTTTTTTTTTTTACATTTTCTTAAAAATCTATCCTTTTGCCCTTTCAGGGGGTGTTTTTATTTTTAGAGCTGATGCTTTGTTCAGGAGGTCAAAAATGGATGTCTCCCCAGAGCCCAGTGCATCCTGAGGTGGCCATCTTGTGCATAGTCGCACATGCGCAGTACGGACGCGAGCGGTGAACATCTGGAATTTAGGCTCCGCCTCAAGGGTCACTCAAGAGTCCTCAAGGGTCACCAACAGGTCAGGTTTTCAGGATATACCTTCAGCACAGGTGCTCAGTTGATGGCAATTTACAGATTTACATATTTGTATAGGTTTGCAGTTACACAAATTAGCAACGATTCCATTAGTCAACTTTCAACATATGACTATCTTACGAATTGTACCCTTTAATCAATCAATTAATCGATTAGTTAATCACTATCGACTAATGTCATTTTGTTTGTTACATTTAACTGTTAATATAAGGGTTCCGTATTTTATGAAAGGCTTTCACTCTGTTTCAGGAAGGCTTTTCTACCATATTTTTTGATGGGGTCATTTAGTTTTTTGACGCAGCCGAGATCAAGCATCTCGCCGCTGTTAAGATATGTGAGATCAGTTTACTGCTTGAATGATTTATATTTTCATCTGGATGGCTGGGATAATAATTAGCGTGTCCCATGTGATGCTAATTTCCACTGTTTCTTCAATCAGTCCTTGTACCATGTTCCAAAATCGTTGGGCTTTGGAGCAGAACCACCAAATATGCATAAAGTCAACTACCTGGCCACAATTCCTCCAACACAATTGGGAGGTCCCTGGCTGTATTACACTTAATTTTTGGAGTGTTAAGTACCATTTGAAGATTCATTTATATATATTTTCTTTAGTTGTGGTGCATATAAATGGCTTTAAGGCTACTGTCCAAATATCTTCCCAGACTTTTGTAGGTTATTTCAGTATTGAGATCTTGTTCCTATTATTTCATGTAGTCCTGATCAGGCATATCTCCCCATTGGTCTAGTTCTTGGTAAATTATGGATACAAGTCTTTTTTGATAAGCCCTTTTCCTACATAGGCTTCTGAATGTTGTGGAGGGTGGGAAGGTTGTCTGAGGAAATGTGTGATGAAGATATTTATAAGGCCCACCTCATACACTCCGCTTGTTTGCGAGAGTGCGAGCTCCATCCGTGCCGCGCTGCTTTAGCATAGGAGATTTGTGCTCATAGTGTTGTAGGCGTTTGGGGGCGTGGCGGGGGCATGGCGGACGTGTCACAAAGCTGGTTCGCCCGCATTGGCTGAACCAGCTCACGTCACACGGCAGTCGCCTGAGAAGACAAAATGTATTGTCTTCTTAAAACACTGACACGTCAACGCGCTATGTCCAGTCAGACACTTGGCTAACTACTATAGCCAAGTACTGCATTGGGCATGATGTGTGCGCACGCATGCAAGCTCGCGCACGTAGTGACACCACAGCATAAGCTCGGCCTAAAATTATCTGTTGGGGAGAGAATATTTTAGACTTGAAAGTTTTGCTTAAACAATGATTGTTCATTTTTTCGCAAAGAAGATGCCTAAGTATTTAATCAGTGTTTCCTTCCATTTGTAGTTAAAATTAGCTTAATTAACTTCACCTCGTGTTTTGGCAAGGTTAGCTTTATTACATATCTGGGTTTGTTTTGGAGCCTGATAAGAATCCAAACTACAAGAACAGCCTATAGGTTTGGGATGGAAGTTAAAGGGTTCTTTATAGTCAATATGCTGTCAGAAGTGAAAAGAGATACTTTATATGTTACACTTCCAACTTTCTTTCATTGTATATTTGGGTTTCCATTATGTTATATGCTAACAATAAGCTTTTTAAGTAATTTTTTTAGAGTTCGTTTGTAAACATGGTAAGCAGATACTTGAGGGGTTTAATTTCTTCTAGCGACTCCATTTAATCTGATGCGACTGTGTATATAACAAGAATTTGCACAGGCAAAGCACCCATCTGTCCCCCACCTACTCCTTGCTTTTATTAGATTTTTGATAAGGACAAGGTGGTATAACAATGGGCCGGGGAAACGCTTCCTCATTCGGAAGGTCAAGAGTAACTGTAAATCATGCTTATTTTCCAAGAGACAAAAGTTGCTAACGCCTTGCTTCATGCTCGGTCATATTTGTGTAAGAGAGGTAGTTAGTCTGTTAGTTTTTTTTTTACAATCTGTTGTTTCTAGGTCACCTGCCAGGGATTGCACCTATAAGTGTGTAACGGGTATTCCACCCCACCCAATTGCATATATACATATATAGGGGGTTCGTAGACCATACAGCGTTACCAGGGGTGTGGTGCTTTACCTGTTGGCTCGCAGGAGGGCTGAGCTTCCGCTAAGGGAAACCTGGGGCAATTATAGGATACTATGAGTAACCACGTACTCGGTGCAGCGCCTCCACCTGCGATGGCTCCCACCAGAGTGGGAGTGGTTCCTCGCAGGAGAATACACAATAACCACGTACAACGGAATTGATAATGACTAATACCTTTACTAACATGCATAAAAGGCATATAACATCAACACATAACCACAGGTGTCCCTCGCTAAGGGCAACCTGACTACAGCGTCTCGCTGGACGCTAACCTATGCGTCACGGCGGACGCTAACCTTATGCGTCACGGCGGACGCTAATCTTCCAAAGAGTGATCCCACCCCGGGTCCAATAACCCCAACCCAATGTCTCGCACTCTCAAGTCATATACCAATGTGTGTGTGTGACTGCGCAGCCACTATGTCTGGTGATAGGCCTTGTTGGTGCACGTGAGTTTGCGGGTTACCTGCCCTGGCTCCAGCCACGGGTGCTGCTCTACAACTGGGGTTGAGTCGCCGGGATATCCTCCAACGCGTGGGGTGAATTCCGGCGTGGATAATATCACCGCAGCTCTGCACAGTCTGTACTTTGGCGAGGGTCTGTCTGCTGCCAGCAGGCCGCAGTCACTGCTAGCTTGGTCTCCGTGGAGATAGTCCAGCTCCCTTTTAGCAACAATCAATATGCTTTACTCACTAACTAATAAATAGATAATGGGGCAGAGTCCCTAACCTAGGGCCTGTCCCTACAATAATCAGCTAGGATGACTCAGGGCTATCTGGGGCCTAGGGGATTGCTGGCCTAGTGCAGAGAGTCACTGACTCCTGCACCCTACCTCCTTCCCCTAGCTGGTCCAGTCACCAACTGCCATCATGCTCTCTGCCCGTGAAATGTATCAATCTCCCCTCTAGGGAGATTCTTCAGCCCTATTGGCTCCCTGGCGTCACGTGGGGCGCTGCTGGGGCTCATGGGACTTGTAGTCCTCTTAAAGAGCCTTCCCTGGTAGGCTAGGGCTTCACGGGCTGATTCTTTCTCTACACTACCCTCTGCGCATGCGCGAACTAAGGGGCAATGGCGGCGCCCTGTCCGCCCGGCTCCGAGACCGCCGGGATCCCCGTGACGCGCGTGCGGCCGGTTGCCAAGGCGGAAGGCAGCGAGGTAAATGAACAGGCTAGCCTCCAGAACAGGGAAGCCACAGGGATGGCCCACGAATAAAGAAGGCTCAGCAACAGGCTAGGCACAGCAACAGGGAAGGCTCACGAACAAGAAAGGCTCAGCTACTAGAACCCAAGGTGGCCAGGTACACAGGGAAGGCTCACGAAAAGGAAGGCTCAGTAAGGTGGCCAGGAAAACAGGGAAACATATGCAATGCTCAGGCAGGGACTGGAAGTCACTGGCTGCTATTTGAGCCCTTGAAAAGGCACAGCCAATATAGCCGGCTGCCAATAAACAAAATGTCCACAGCAGCCAAGTAAGGGCGGGTTCCAGCCTGGATTGGAACTCTTACAGTCATATAATGTCACTGCGTCATTTGAAGCCGGTCAGCATGGCAACGCAACACTGCAGGAGGCAGGCTGGTCTGGAGAAGGTAAGACCCACCCCCTCCTTACACACCTCAACTTGGAGTGAGAAGCTGTCCTACCGGTCCAGGGGTCCCACACTCCCTCCTGCTTCCCCTTCCGGTCGGGTGGAAGTTAGATCCTGGCGTCGATGAGAGGAGGGAGCGCGTGGCCTCCGGGGCCCAAAGTGACCGCCTTGCTCACCTTACCCTAAGGCCGGCCCTGAGTCATAACTAGGTGCCACCATGTCAGTATGAAAATATAATGGCTGTACACTGCAGTTGAGGCTGTAGACATGTCATTCCCGGTGACTTTGGGGGTGGAGTTATGATCCCATTCAAATTCTTTTTCCCCCCACAGTCGGTAGTAGCATGGCTAAGCAGCCTGCACCCAAATTTAGTGAATGTGGAACCCTGATGTTGAATATTTGTTATCATGTTTATATCTAATCCAGAGCAATTACATGTTACTAAACTAGGCTACTGCTGGTCAAGAAATCTACATTCTGCAGATCATAATTGGTCTGTTTACTGTAATCTTGTTGCATCCTCGTCAAAGTCTCCAGACTGCCGAAGCAAACAACAGTCCAAAGTATAAGTATTTAAATGTATTTAAAAAAATGAAATAAATATAGTGTATCTTTTTGTTGTTGTATTTCCTAGTGTTGCTGCCAGATGGCTTTGGTAAACCCCTTATCTCTTGTGGTATTGGCAATGCAAAAAAAGTTCAGATACGTTTAAAACCTCAGGTCCTTATTCTATAAGTGCGATAGCGCTGATCTGCCATTGTAGCACGGAAAGCCCCATTGACGTCAATAGCTCTTTCCATATGATAGAGCCATATCTGCACGACCACACTTTATAGGATAAGGGCCGTAGTTGTACAATTGTTAATGCATCTACAGAAATGTGAGTATCTATTAATAAGTTTTCCATTATGTTACCTTGTAGTTGCAGTACTATGCCCAACATCATAGTGTAATTATTCACATGTTCCTTGATTTTATTTTTATTATGCAGAAATCCAGGAACAACGAAGATTCAACTAAGAGACCAAACAACCAGTGCGACTTAGACTTTGATACAGTAAGTGTTATATATTGAATTCATGTTCCAAAAATAGTCTTTATCCTTTGTCAACATTAATGCATAAATATTTAGATCAGATTAATATTCAAGAGGAAATAATTCACAAACAGTGGTGGATTTCCCATTGGGCCGCCAGCAAAATTTGGGGGTGACATACAGAGGCCCGCTCTTTTCCCCACTGATTGCCGGGTGAGAGCGTGAGGCCTCTGTATAGGTCTCATACCTTCTCCTCCGGGGCGCTCTCTTCCTTCTGCTGCATGCTACGACATCACATGGCGACGCATTGCCGTGACATCACATGGCAGAGCATTGTCATGGAAACGCGGCGGGACTTTGCAGCTTCATTTGATGCTGCAGAAGGAACAGGGTGGCGCTGCAGGAAGAGGCGGCCCGGGGTAAGTGCCTATGGGCGGCAACATTTTAAATCCGCTACTGTTCCCAATCTAGTAGAAGCTGCACCATGGAAAGTAATTCTCTTGAAGTGATTACGCTTCTGTACTGCCATATATTGTATGAGACTCCCTTCTGAAAACTAGAGACCGTTCCTCAGAGCAGTCTATTTCTCCTGACCACCATCCACTGTGAACGATTTATAAAGTCAATTGAAGGGCTATACTCAGAAATATGTGCAAAGAAAAATGTGTCTAATTTAAAGAGGTAAAAAGAAAGCAGTGTAACATGTCTATATGTATTTATGTATGTGTATATTTATTTATATCTCAAACAAAATATGGTAACATAAAATAAATATATGAATAAAGGGAATGAAAATATAATGCGTGCATGAAACATACAAGTACACTATAGGAAAGGGTATCCTTGATCTGGAGAGTTTACAATCTAAGTTGTATGTTGATAGATTTAGGGGATAATTCTGTATAATCCTAAGCGGTTGTTTGGGACATTTTCAGCCCCAAAACAACCATTGCAGTTTATGTTACTTTTTATACCCAAAACAGCCAATGGCCACTTTAGAGTATCTAGCTATACCCCCTTAAAGGCATAGAAGATGAAGGCATACAGTAGAGGCAACTCTTATTCTAACAAAAACCAGTGGCAATTCCCAAAAAAAACCAGCAAACACCCAGGTACATTCTGAATACAAGCCTTAAACTTTCCTTAAACTAGCCCCAGCATTTCTGCATTGATTAATGGCCTATCAGATTAACAGCGGGGGTCCCTTGCAGTCCCATTCAAACTGAATTGGACTGCCAGGGATCCCTGCTGTGTTAATCCTATGGGTCGTTAGTCAATGCAGAAATGCCTTAAACGTGCCTCAAACTAGCCCAGAACATACCCAGCACATACCCAGCACATACCCAGAATGTAACCCGGCTAGTTTACGGCAAATGTTAGAATAAACGTTGCCTCTACTGTAAGTGCAGTGGGTGCAGTGGCGAATTTAGCATTTTGCCGCTCGTAGGCTATAAATTTATTGCTGCCCTTATAATTTCAAAGTCAGTAGCATTGCAAAACTACAAAAAAAACACATTTACAGGCATACCCCGGTTTAAGGACACTCACTTTAAGTACACTCGCGAGTAAGGACATATTGCACAATAGGCAAACAGCAGTTCACGCATGCGCCTGTCAGCACGTCATGGACAGCAATACCGGCTCCCTACCTGTACCGAAGCTGTGCGCAAGTGGGGAGACTATAGAGCCTGTTACAAATGCGTTATTTACATCAGTTATGCATATATATGACGATTGCAGTACAGTACATGCATCGATAAGTGGGAAAAAGCTAGTGCTTCACTTTAAGGACATTTTCGCTTTACATACATGATCCGGTCCCATTGCGTATGTTAATGCGGGGTATACCTGTACATTGTTTTGTTTATTACATTCTGAACTTACTTTGAAATGTATAAAGCACAACGCCTCGCCTTTCGGCCAATGATTTGATGATGTCGTCGTAAAACATTGATGAGAATATCTCGGATTCAATTAACAGAATTGCCAAGACGTTTAATCTGTCTTCTGACATTTTTTTATCCTAAATAATTTTTTATCCACCCAAGACACAGGAAAAAACGTTCTGCAGTACAATTTGTGGCTGCTGCGCTTCTAAAAACCCAATGTCTATATTTGGATACAGATCATTGAGCCAATTCTTACCGTATCCATTTGCATGTCTTGCACTGACACTGACATGTTTTCCTCCAGGTGTAAGGCTGGGATTATAGTACCTGCGCGACGGAGCGCATAGCCTCGCAAACTCCTGCAGCCCCAGCGATCTCTAAACTTGGCTGCAGAAGATTGGGGAGGTGCGGCGGAGGCGTGGCGGACGCGTCATGAAGCTGGTTCGCCCTCATTGGCTGAACCGCTCATGTGACGCAGACGTCACGCAGGTGTGCTTGGAAAGACAATTTTTTTGTCTTTTCAAAACGTGGTTGCGCCATTGGAATCCCCCATGTGCGCGTGCGCGCCAGCACTAGATGCACTGTCATGGGGAGCCAGGTAATATCTTTGTGGCGATCGTGTTCACTATAATTCCAGCCTAAGTGCTTGCGTATAAGTGAAACTATTTTCAATATCTTCTGGAAAGCTTTTACAAAGATGGGTAGCACGTTTTCTTATTTCTGCTGAATTCAAATCTCTTAATTTGATAATCACAGAGAATTTATCATTCAAGAGTTCATACGCAGAACGTCGTTTTTCTAGTTACATAGTTACATAGTAACATAGTAGATGAGGTTGAAAAAAGACATACGTCCATCAAGTTCAACCTATGCTAAATTTAGACAACAAATACTTTATCCTATATCTATACTTACTTATTGATCCAGAGGAAGGCAAACAAAAAAAACATTAAGGGGAAAAATTAATTCCTTCCTGACTCCAAGAATTGACAATCGGATTAATCCCTGGATCAATATTCTTCCCATGTTTACTTATTTGGTATATCCCTGTATACCTTTCTTTTCTAAAAAGATGTCCAACCTTTTTTTGAACAAATCTATTGTATCTGCCATCACAGTCTCCATGGGTAATGAATTCCACATTTTAACGGCCCTTACTGTAAAAAAAAAACCCTTTCCTTTGTTGCTGGTGAAATCTCCTTTCCTCCAACCTTAAGGGATGACCCCGTGTCCTTTGTACTGCCCGTGGGATGAATAGTTAATTTGAAAGCTTCTTGTACTGTCCCCGAATATATTTGTATATAGTTATCATATCCCCTTTTAGACGCCTCTTTTCTAATGTAAATAAATCTAATTTAGCTAGCATAAGCTGGATTGTCCACCCCCTTGATTAATGTGGTGGCTCTGCACTCTCTCTAGTTCCATAATGTATTTTCTAAGGAGTGGTGTCCAAAATTGTACTCCATATTCATGGTGTGGTCTTTCTAATGCTTTGTAAAGGGGCATAATTATGTTTACTTCCCTTCCATCCATTGCCCGTTTTAATGCGAGATAAGATCTTGTTATCCTTTGCAACTACTGCAAGACTTTTGGCACTATTGCTAAGCCTGCTGTCTACAAGCACTCCTAAATCCTTCTCCATCAAGGATTCCCCCAATTTATCCCCATTTAATTTGTAAGTTGCCTGTTTATTCTTGCATCCCAAATGCATAACCTTACATTTATCTGTATTAAACCTCACCTGCCATTTACCTGCCCAAGTTTCCAGTCTCTCCAAGTCTTTCTGGAGAGAAATTACATCCTGCTCTGATTCTACTACTGTACCTTACACCAGGGGAACGCAAACTTTTAGTGCTGCGCCCCCCTGTCTCCCCCTGGCTCTCGCGCCTCCCCGCCTACCTTCGTCCGCGTCAGATGACACTGGGGGGTCATGTGACATCACATCACGTTGGAGTGGGCAAGGGGTGAGATCGAGGAATCAGAAAAGGAACAAGTTCTAAAATAGTGGCCATCTTTGTGGGTGGAGTCTGTCCATTGGTGGAGTCCAAAAGTGGATGTTAAAGATCAAAGACGAAATGCCCTGGAGGCCATCAATGTACCAGTTGAAATACTCCAGTAAGAGAGTGTAAGAGTCAGAGGAGAGGGAGAAGGAAAGCCATGATTCAAAGTCTGAGAGGAAAGTAGAGGTAGAGGATGTAGAAGTAGGTTTATTTATATTTGTTTGTCCAAAATGAAATTGTAGATAGATTTATCTTTTTGAATGTGTCATGTTTCTAACACAGATCATCAAATACACATATCCTCTAGGTCAGGGGAGCGCAAACTTTTTTCCCTGTGTCCACCCTGCCGGCAGTTCCCCTCTCTCCGCGGCCCCCGCCCCCTCCCCCCCCCCCCACTCTTACCTCGGCGTCATGACATCACATTGCCATGGCAACGTGACATCACATGACCTTGCGGCGATGCGTCTAAGAAGCCGCCGGAGCCAAGGTAAGTGAGGTTTACAGAGACCTTCGGCGCTTCCCCGACACTTAATTTAAGTGCCTCCGGGAAGCGCACAGGGCCTCTGTAAACCCCGCGCCCCCCGCCGTCAGTCACTTTATTAAGAATAACTTTTTTTTCTATTTTGCTATTGCATATGTGGAATTAGTAAAGCACACTTAAAACAATTATATATTGTCATTGAATGCCTGCTCCAGGTGTTTGCTCCCTTGTAGTCAAATACCTGGAGAATCATTAGGATCCTCTGGATCTTAGGTGGAAGTGAATATAACGACACTGGTATTAGTTTGGATCTGCGAGGTTTAACAACTGATCAAAGCAATTTCCATGGTTGTGTGCAGCGGGACATCTGAAGAAGTGACTCAATGAGTAAAGACACCGACTCTGTAAACAATGACACGGAGTTTGAATTAGGTCAAGCCTGGTTCAAATCCCAGCGTCAGCGGTCAAGAACATTTGGTCACAGCCATTTTGCTGAACCAAATGGCCACCACCGCTTCGCCGCGACTCACCCACCACCAGAATCTGCTGCTAAGGGTAAGTACCTAAACCCCCTACCCTAACCCCGTGCACAAGGTGATACCTTCACAGCATAATGCATTGCAGTCAGAGAGAGATTTTCTTCTAAAATGAATTAACGCTGCAGCTGAAACCCAGTGTGATGTGTTTCTGTTGTCTGGAAATCACTTAATGGTGTTGTCACACTGAGAACGGTTGGTTTAAGTGTTATGAACCAGAGCAGTGGTGCGCAAATTTTTTGCCACTCCCCCCCCCCCCCCACCTCCCGCCTGCTTTCCCCCACTGGTCGCACCCCACCTTACCTAGTCTGAAGCGTCAAATGACGCCGCAGGGTCACTTAAAATAATGTCACTTGACCTATGACGCTGCGTTGTCACACAAGCCGACTGAGTCACGGTAAGGTAAGTTACAGAGTCCTTGCGCGGTCCCCCGGCATTTTATTTAAATGCCTTGGGGAAGAGCGTGGGGCTTCTGCAACTGCCGCCCCCCCAAAAAATTCTCACGCCCCCCAGTTTGTGCACCCCTGACCTAGAGTACAGAAGCACCATTTACAAAGTGTGAAGGCTGTTCTACTTAGGCTACGCTTATAGCGCCGGTGACGTTGACGTCAGGCTGCGGTCGCTGGAAAAATCAAATTGAGATGACTTTCAGCGATCGCGACCAAGCCGTCGCTCTATCACGCCGTCGCGTCACACTTACTAGAAGCGCACGCAACGGTGGCTATGCATTTGTTTTGACGCGATGTCGCTGTCGCCGGCACTATAAGCGGAGCTTTACTCAGCACCATAACTCACTGATGTTGAGTAAGGGTTATTGCATCTTTATACAATCCATGGCATATCTGTAGTTCTTTACTGGTGACGTGAGCTTCTGTCATTGAGGAGGTGTCAGGAAAAATTACTCATTGTATCTGCCTCTTACAGAGTTGGGTGTATTGCTCCCTTGTTGCTAATTGAGTCATGCCCAGTAAATGAGTACCTGGTTCTCCCTGGGCTGAGGTAGCAAACCATTTATCATTTGGCCAAACTGCCTGACCTCTCACTTGGTGTTCTCTGCTGTGGAATGGAACATTTTGGTCGTGGTCGTTTCGCTGCGACCAAATGGCCACCACCGCGACTCACCCCACCACCAGCCACTTCACCGCTAAGGGTAAAAGCCTAAACCTCCTACCCTAAGCCCTTACCTTAAATCCCCCTACCCTAACCGCTAAAAACCCTTAAATAACCCCCTACCCTAACCGCTACAACCCCTTAAATTAACCCCCTACCCTAAACAGTCATTACACTTACCTTAGAAGCGACCTGCGGCGGGTCGGTTGCAGCGTAGGGTCCGTCTGTAGCAAAGCGGCGGCCATTTGGTCGCGGCAAAATAGCTGTGACCAAATGTCCCATTCCGCAGTGTCCGCTCCTTCTGACCTTGGGCAAGTCGCTGTCAGTTTTTGAGTAGTGGCTGTGGTTTGACATGAGACTATATCAATTGCTATACATTTGCCATAAATTGTAACACCTTTTAATTGTAACATTGAAAAGATATCGCAATAAATAGTGCAAATAACCTTTCTCTACGACCAATAGAGCTTCTGGAAGTTTGAAATGTGTGTTGGTTAAAGCAGGAATCCATGTTGTATTTCTTGCTTTTTTGTTGTTCTGCAATTGAATCAGGGGGTCTCTGGAGATGCACCCCATTAATTTCAGCTCTGGAGACCCCCTGCTTCCAGAGATACTTACCTCTGTAGGAGGTGCCAGTATCTCTGTGAAGTTTAAATGTCCAGGTCACATAGGCCAATAGGAAGCCTCAAAGGTTTACGTCAGCTTCCTATTGGCTTACGTGATGAAGTTCAATTAAACGCCGCCATTTCGTTAGGCACACAGGCTCCCTGACTGCAGAGATACCAGCATCCCCTACGTAGGTAGTGTCTCTGGAAGCAGGGGGTCCCCGGAGCTGAAATTAATGGGTTTCAGTTTCGGAGACCCCCTGCTTCAATCCTGTAACAACAACAAAAAACAAGAAATGCTTCTGTAACTCTTTCTTAATCCCCCTCCCCCTTCCCTACTGACAAAAGTACAAAGTGCAATGATATATTTTTGCTATATCTAGAATGAAAATGCCTCTTTTTAATTTGCCATTTTAATGGCAAAATATTTTCTTTTTCTCTGATGCATAGACTTCAAAACTCAGCTGAAACGTGCTCTTTGCTGGCTACTGTATGTTAGAATCACTTTCTGTTGTCAAACAAAATGAAGAAAAATATTGTCTAGTAATGATTGCACTTTGGGCAAAGTGCTTGGGAACTTTTTGGTAGCTGGTGGAGTACGATCAAATGTGATATTCTGATCTATGAATTTAGCCGTGTTTCAGGTCCTATACAGGCATACCCCGGTTTAAGGACACTCACTTTAAGTACACTCGCGAGTAAGTACATATCGCTCAATAGGAAAACGGCAGCTCACGCATGCACCTGTCAGCACGTCCTGAACAGCAATACCGGCTCCCTACCTGTATCGAAGCTGTGCGCAAGCGGGGAGACTATAGAGCCTGTTACAAATGCGTTATTTACATCAGTTATGCATGTATATAACGATTGCAGTACAGTACATGCATCGATAAGTGGGGAAAAGGTAGTGCTTCACTTTAAGTACATTTTCGGTTTACATACATACTCCGGTCCCATTGCGTACGTTAATGCGGGGTATGCCTGTACTGCCACATAATACTGTACCAGCATTAATCTTTCTGGTCATCTTAGATCAGTCATTGTTGGGCTACCTGCCCAATGCACCAGACAAGATAACATTATTCTCTGATAAAGTACAATCAACATGTACTCTACTGGGAACCTGCAGTACCATTCCATAGATTGGGTTTTTTCATGGCATCCTGAAATAATAACAATAATGCTTCACGTCCCCTGCTTTATCAATGCATTGTAATAAACATGTTTTTCAAACTGCCAAAGGTAAAAAGAAGACATTTCCGTTTCATTGAATGTTAATAAAAAATATTATGTGAAATTAAGTGACACTTTCAATGTGCAGCTCTACATCGTTATTGTAGTTGAATAAAGTGTAAGCGCTCAGCCATATAACCACTTCTGTCTCGTTACGTTTCATAGCTTTTTTTAATGAAGTCCTGAAAGTCTAACTGTGCAACAAATATCACTGAATATACAATATATACTGCTTTTGTTGTGTAACAGTTAGGGGGTCAGTTCAAGCTGGGGGAAAGGTTCAAATGCAATTTCCATGTCACTGTAGTCAGGGATAAATTCTGTGGCTGTTTTTTTTTAAATATTAATGTGGACAAATTGCCTTGAAGTCTTGAAATGGCAAGTGATGAAGGTTTGTAAACAAAACTGTATTTTTGGACTGTGTAAGTTGCACTGCACTGAGTCTTTCAGGCACTACTGGTTTATTAAACATTGTAGTACAGAATGTTAACCTAGTTGTGGACATACTTTTTCAGTTATCATGCCATAAAAAGATAACACTTTCCTTTGCTGCAGCCGAGGCCTGACGAAGGGGAAGTGAAATGTGTGAATATTCTGATCGTGGGTGCCGGAAGTCGTGGAAAGTGCTACTCATATTATGCTGTGAATTTCCCCAAACGAATGAAGGTAAAAAGGTCACGTCTCACAAAGTACCACCATTTCCTTTCGGTGTCCAGCTAACGACCCTTTGTGGAAGCAAACTGCTTTATAACATAGTACGAGCCATTGTCATGTCTAGGTCACAACAGAGCAATCTCCCCCCAGTCACCTTGCAGGAGCTAACCTACTACAACTTCATTTTATTCACAAGCTCCGAGTATTCATGTATCTTCTGCTTTTCCAGATATCATTCCCTTCCAGCAATTACGTTTAACATTTGAAAATTGCAGAACCCTTTAAAAAATGTATTGTGACTTGTCACAACCCCCAGCTTACCCATCCTATGTGCATAAAAGTACTATCTCTTCACTAAGGCATATTGTTTGTAAAATAAAGCAACATCTTTCTAAACCATATCTACTGTCAGTTAAAACATGAATATTTCAATCAAAAACATCCCCCCCAAGCCCCCATCCCCTGAAAAATGATGGTGTCTTACAAAGTAAAATATTTGCCTTGGCCACATTATTTTCAGTGAAGCGTCCAACTTTCTAGTTAGCTCCCAGGGTTCACAGAGCACCGGTTCAAACCGCTGCATGATACAGTATCTGATATTTTACATATATTTATAGATGCTAATATGAAGAAACGAATACTACACTGGTTTCAGTCCTGGCAGTCATATGGGAACAAGGACAATCCCCCGAGGACCAAAGTGAACCAATGCCAAGGACATATTTGTGATTCCTTTTTACCTAAATCTGACACCTTTCAGTAGTTTTAAATATGTTCTTAAAGTTAGTTTTTAGTTTTTAGACATGGTGAGTAGAGACTTGGCAGCAGTTTACTTTCCTCTGGCTGTACCCTTTGTATGATTGCACAGGTAAAGCTCCCCTCCCCTCCTCCTATCTTTATTGGCTCTCAGGTAAGGACAGGGTGGGGGAGAAGGGTAAAGAAAACACTTGAATGACAAATACTTCCTCATTTAGGGGGTCCTTAAAAACATTCAGCTTGTAAATAATGAAAATTAAAGTGGACAAACCTTTGCTATTAGCATGGTTAGAATTGTCAAAGGAGGCCATTAAGACTGTTTAATTGGTTTAAAAATGTTGTTTTCTGGTTGAGTATGTGGGGTTTCATCTATAAACGTTAAAAGTATTGTGTTCTTCCTTCCACCTTAGGCCGTGATTATAATTGTGGCGCTCGTGCGCGCGATGCCGTGCGCCACCAAAACAAATGAATGTTTTCAATTGTGCGCGCGCGAACGACGCATCCAAGCACATACATTTTGAGCAGGCACCTGAAATTGATATTGCTGCGCGACGGCCGCATCACGTGAGCGGTTCAGCCAATAAGGGTGAACCGCTCACGTGACATCATGGCCACGCCCCCCACCACGCCTCCCTGTCACCACCCGATGCCTCCAGCCTGCACTGCAGGTTTCACGCGTGTGCACACCTACTATAATCAAGGCCTTATTCTGTTGCACTAACCTTATACTGTACTTACTGCACCTCCAGCTATGAAGTATGCATTCCAAACAAGCATCCCTGCAAAACATTTACAAGGCTTGCTGCTACAATGTGTGTTTCACTCTGTTAAATATTAGTGGATCTTAAGTATGTCACAGAGGTAATATCAAAGAATGTAAATTGTTTTGTTGCAATGGAGATTGAAGAATCTGCCCAGCTTGCTAAATTACTAGATCTCTCTTTACTGTATGTTTAAGTAACTCCTTCAATGGCAAAAGGGAGATCTTTTTAATTATGAAACCCCATTTCACATTATTTACCAACTAAGAATACATATGCAATACATATTCTAGTAATAAGCATTAAGCAGGTTGTAAAATGAGAAAACACAACTTTTTTATTTGCGGTTTCATGAACCGTAATTTGCTAATAATTTCTCAATAGTAACAAAATGCATCACCGCTTAATACATCTAATAACTGTTTTAATGATGCATGTTAGCTCTTTGTGTTTATTATAATTAACCCGAAGAATGTACGTTTATGCTTTCTATAGGGCAGAGTAAACATTCTCTGTGACTGAATTATGAAAAGTGGAAAGAGTACAGAGATAAACAAGTATAAGTTTAATAATGCCAATCATAATGCACAGAGCTATATAGAGAAGGCTTTTATTGATTGAATACAACATTATTTATTTGACTTGTACAAATCCTGATACAACATTTATAAGATAAAAAAAAATGCCCCCAAAACATCCCAGGATATGAATTAACTGGAAGAAATGAGGCCATTACTAGGAAGGGATAAAGACATGCTGTATTTAGAGCGTTGTCGGTAGCTCAAATTGCTCAGTAATTATTTTTCTTAGCACAATATCCTGCAGGCTGTGTGCATTACCTTTCCCTGTAAAATGTGTTGGGGTTTTTAGCTGTATGAAGGGTTATGAAAAGGTAAACCAGTAAATAGATGGTTTTGTGCAATTTTGTTTACTGTCATTTTATGGAACACTAAGATGAAAGAATGAAGAACCCAGTGCTAAGAAGTTAGGATCTCGAACTGTACAAACACTGCACAAACAATTGTACAAAAGACACACTGCAGACACGTTGCAGTAAGTGTCAGACTTGCATGGTAACACTGATTTTCTTTACACTATTTTCAATATTAAACAATTTACAACATAGATCAGTGTGTGTTATCACATGCTGTTCAATTAACTTGGGACGTTTGTTAAATTGTGGTAAAAAAAAATTAAGAAATGCTCAAGCTTTAACTATTGCCAAACAGCATTGATGCTGCACTGATGATAAAATAGCTATATCTAACTGCTATCTAATTATTGAAATGCAAAAATATATTTTTTGTCTATTAAAAAAGACCTTGTTGTAGAAATGGTGGTAAGCGTATATGTATATATTTATATTGAAAGAATGGCATAAAATGTTATGTATATACACAAAGCTTCGTATGACAATTTTTTTTATATATATACTGTATATACATATATTTATATATATATCTATATATATAAAATTGTATTTTTTGGCAGGTTATCTTTTGATCTATAATATTCTAAATGTAATATTCAAATATAAACAACTTTAGGAAATGATATACAAATACGACCCAATAACTACAGTTTTTATCACCATGTTATTTTAAGATACTTTAGATGTGCTTTGCACATGTACATGTTTTTTTTTATGCGATTAGTTTAATCAACATCATATTTTATTTACGAGCATTCCAACAAGCTATTTTCTTTGCAACTAATTCTCTATTTAGAAGTGTGGAAGTAAATGTTGTTACTACATAATGATTATTACTGCAAAAACTGGTCAATAGAAAAGGATGTATGAGTATTGTAGAGGCTTATTATAGATGAGCTACTTCACCATTGGAAATAAAGAGGGTATTACATTCAGAGCATAAATGACATTGAATTTGAAGTGAATGAATGATTGCAGTGTTGTTCAGTGATTGTGAATGATGAAATAGAATATTCTATTTTAAAGATTTGCATAAAGATTTGCATTCCTGGAAATGTCATATTCTGAAACCTCAATTTTGTCAAATACTAGCTTATGAGGATACCTTACAATAAAATATGTTCAATTAGATTGGTAAAGCTGTGTTATTCTTATGTCAGATACATTTTTTTTCAACAGATTAATGTAAACATGAAAAGGGTATATTTTCATTTCATACTTTATTTTTCCATTCAATAAATGATATTAAAAGAACATTTCCCCCAAAGTGCTGTGTTAGTACTAACAGACTTTTTAATAGCTCTTTCCAATGTGTTCCACTCGCTTCAATAGAGAATAAAATGGAAGAAATATCATACAAGACTTACGTTAATTCAGTTTCAGCTGCAGGAGGACAACTTATAAAGACTATGGTAAAAATATATATATAAATATTAATCAAGAATAGATAATCTACTTTTTCAATTCAGATAAGAAAATAGAGAAATAAAATCACCTTTAATTGTGCCCCAAAATACCATGCTTATTGCACTTCAAATGACCATCTTTGCACAAGCATCAAATCTGCTGTTCTCTTTAGTCAATTACATCCTGATAATGGTCTTCGTTAACTTGGTTTCTGCTACAGGAGTCTTCATCTTAATTTGTGAAAATGTTTATAAATTCCTAAAATTGCATTATGCGTTCACTGGGACGTTGGTAATCTCTCTGTATGCCTTTAAGACTCCCTTTGAATCCTCTGCAGTGTTTAGGTACGTGTGCTCAGTCACAGCTGTAATGGATCCTGCAGCAGACATCTGGCTTAGTGAGAGGGGTGGGAGAAGAAAGCCTCTCTGAGCTGGTTTTTAACTCTTTGCTCGGAGGACAAAAAATAATGATGTAATTTGTTTCTGGGCATCAACCCAAAACAGAGTAGATTTACGAGGTACAATGACTTGTTTTGTGCTGAAATTGGCTTACTTTATGAAAAAATGCAGGGGTGAATTGCTAGAAGATTAGCCAAGCTGAAAAACATATTCAAAAAATACCATCCAATCACTTAGGGCATTGCCTTTCTTTTTTTTTTAAATATATATATATTAAAAAAAAAAAAACAGTTAACCCTGCATCAACCCTTAGCATTATTTAAACAGTCAAATTGTACAATAGTCAGTGAGAGACCTGTGTGGTAGTTCTCTAGAAACAAGAAATTATGCTAACAATGATTCCTTTTATTTCGAGATGTTACCTTCCATTAAATAGGTCACCAATATTGGTATACAAACAAAAGACCTAGCAATCATTGTTTTCCTTTGTGCCCCTTACACTTGAAAGCAAGAGGCCGCAGTAAAAAATAATATCCACGCCGTTCCCATAAATGTAGGAATCATTTCAAAGCACAAAATTATGCAAATTGCCAATCTGTGCAAAATGCTTGGTAAATGGGGTGCATTGACAGTGTTCCATCGGTTTTTACATGCAATTGCAGGCTTTCTACTGTATGCCTCCACCCTAAGGGATTTAGCACTACATGCAAATAACTGAAAGGGGAGTGTTTATGCAGTTTTTGAGATCCTCCTCTGCAGACGACTGATCTCATACTGTATACTGTAGGCTAGTGGTATAAACAGGACAAAAATACTCCTTTTGCTTCAAATTACCCTCAGTCAGACAAACATTTTTCTAAATAATGACAAACTTAGAGAGGAAAAAAAACTTGACTTAGTACTTGACTCCATTGTTATTTTACACTGTAGTGTTTGGGAAGAGATCTGTCGAGGTAAATAAAAAGAACATATCATTTGTGCTATAATCAACTTTACCTCTGTATAGGGTGTTTACTTTTTAAACAATATATTCAGAATATTTAGAAGTTATCAACAAGGTTAAAGAATGGACATTCTTTAAGGCACACTCAGAACAGTGTAATTAAACGGCATATTACGTTTAAAAGAGCATCAGGTCTTTACATTTAAATTACCTCCGACCTAAATCGAAGTTAAACTGAGTATCAATTTCTGCAACAATTCAGAACCTAAAATACAAATCAGATTGGGCATAAATATTTGAATAGGTACGTGCCCATTCTGGAGGCTGGCAGTGGCATAGAAAGTCAAACACATAACTATGAACAATCGATCTAGTTTATAAACTTCATGGTTCTTCACTGACATTTTACTGTATGTACACCTTTGAAGACCCCACAAGACTACAAATAAGCTGCTTGCTAATGGTATCTTATGTTGCCATGAATGTTGTCGCATATCTTATCAAGGCATTATAACATGTAGTATTATTGTCCTTTTAGTGCCAAGCAACTGATTAAAAAAACAAACAATTTTTTTATGGAAGGCTTAATACATTTATTGTTCATGATTTCCTCAGTGCTCAAACCCAGTTTCCAGCCATTGCAGAATGTTTAGGCCCTGACAGTGCTCCTCCAGTACGAACATTATGATTCTATGCAGTTTTAAATGTTTTAGTACAATAGGTATTTCCAATGGGAAACAGGCAGTAAGTGCAAGAGAAAAGATTGCTGAGTTGTTTTATATGCTAAACACACTTGTGTAATGCTTTAACAAGCGGGAGAATAGTGGCTGCATGACAATTGCTCATGCAAAAGATGTTTTACATTTGACATGCTGTGGCAAACACCTCCCTTTATGTAGCGCTGCCGTTTGCCCAGGCTCTTCGTGACACAGTCTTTCTAGGGTTTCATTTGTAGAAAAGGGCGGACAAACACGTGTATACACACAAAGGTCACTCAGCCCTCAACCTTCAGCGGTTTATTTCTCCATTAGTGACACTAAACATTTTATACACCGTCACTTTAAGAACAAAACAAAATCATAAAAGGAAACATCTACTCCTGTCAGGAGTCTAACTCACATGCATATCCCTACCAACTTTAAATAACACACAGAGATAAAATTGAGTCCTTAACTGTCAGATGGGTACAGTGTCCCAATAGATCCTCAGTTGCTGCAACATGAGGGGGGCGGAGGGGGGCATCTACCCTGAACTGGATCCTGGGATGCAGTTTCCTCCCAGCCTCCAGGCTCTAAGAGAGAGAGTGGAGCAGCCGAACTAACTGCACTATATTCCTGTTCCTCAATTAGGACAGCAGGTGAGGGAAACCAGAACATTGTAAAGTCGGGTATGGACTTCCTATTCACCAGCCTTAGTGACTGTGAATCTGTGGAGCAGATCACTTCCGTACTAAGTCTGCACTTTCTTCTATACATCAGGCAGAAAGCGTCCCACTATCCCGGGACTATGTCACAATGCATGTGCTAAATTATTTTCATTTTGTTAAAAAGGAAATGAGGTTAAAGAAATTTAGAATTTTCAGTTCTTTGGATTTACTTTTTTCCCCTTGTTTTCTGTTCTTTGTTTGATAAGCTACAAAGCTGAAAGTACCAAAAGGGACTAACCCATTGATGGAAAAATGTTGCCTTGGAGTTAGTCCTGTTGATGTTTACATGAGTGGTTGAGGCCTTTGGTTTAGAACCAGGTGAGGATAGAACGATTTCACCCCGCAAAACCCTGCACTGTTTCAAAAGGGTTCAACCCTCTTTATATATATATATATATATATATTTTTTCTGTTAATATACTGTAATGTAAATTTGTATATATTGCCATCTCTCCCCTTCTTTAAATTCAAACTGGTCCAGAAAGTGCTTAAAACATTTGGTCTTACCCATATCCATCAGATCTCCCAGCCAAACTACACCTGATTGACTCCAGTTTTTTAATATTCTGGAGTCGAGCCCTGGGGGAAAATCAGAGTTCCCACATATTGGAGTGAGAGGGAATGGGAACGTGGAGATTCTCTCATCTTTAGAAATTTCATCCCATGTACATAGTGCTGCGCAAATAGTGGGGTGCTCGTACAGACCTCTAGGGTGATCTGTCTTCCTGAGCCATGGAGCCTTATTTGTATCTATTTCTTTGCAATAATTATTTTCAATTTCCACACAGAGTTTTTTTTTAGTACGGTGAAACCATTCAAAAAGGGCATTCACTTGTGTAGCGAGATAATATTTGTTAATGTTTGGTAACCCAAGTCCACCGTGTGATTTTGTAATGGGTGCTCACCGCAGACTGGACTGAACCGCGAGGTCGAGACGATGATACAGATACACCGACCTGGGACCACGAAGTAGGGTTCGGAATGCAGATGCGTGGTCGTGGTTAGCCGGGTCGGGGTTGGAGAGTGAGAGTAGCAGGTGTCACGTATCCGAGGTAGAGGGTAGAGAAGGCAGCGTAGTGGTATCCGTAGAACAAATGGAGAAAAAACGAAGCACCAAGGCCAGCTGTGAGTACAGCAATAACACCAATAGGGATACGTACCAAAAAATAAGCTGTTTAATTGGATCAGAACAAAGTAACAAACACACCTACGCGTTTCGGACCTCTACAGTCCTTTATCACGGTTCCATATCATTGTGTCAGTTTTAGGATGTTTCATCTACCGGTCACCTGCTGGTGTTACTGATATTTTCCTTACTACCTGGTTTGTGGGATTGTCATTACCGGGCTGCATCCTAGAGACACTTTATATATTCATTCAAGGGTTGTTTTCCATTTCATATACCTATTTTTGGCTTTAAGTATTGTCTTGAGAGCACCACACACATCCCTTTCTTATAGTGGTATCCGTAGCAGAGTTTGTGGGCGGGTAGTCGGTATCCGTAGCAAGGGTCTTGGTATAACTGCAAGGAAAGAAAGATGACACTGCAAGGCTTGCGACCAGCACACGTCACATGGAACAACTGTTTATGCTATAAAGCATATAGAGGGTGATTCAGCCAATCCGGGAACTGCTGGTCAGCAGAGGCTGAAAGTGAAACCAGAGTGCTGATTCGTTGCTGTGCAGAGTGCACACAGCAGGAGCAGATGAGGAAACCTGCAGCAATCCAGAATCAAACTCTGGAGCGGAACTTGCGCCCAATCCTCATAGATTTATGTCTTTGCAATGTTTTGGTGTTGGTCCTTGGCTTTTTAAATTCCCAAATAAATATTCATTTTGCTTTGAAGCGTAGTAATATACTGCTTAGAAACTTTCACGGTGATAGTCTGGAACAAATACAGCAGCCTCGGCAATATATTAATTTTAATACAGTTAATTCTACCTATCCACGAGATAATACTCTTATTCCATCTTTTTAAATAGTTTTCTTTGTTTTTGCTAATGGAGAATAATTGACCTGGAACAGATCTTCATCTTTTGGCGTTATGTTTGTTCCTAAATAATTTATACTCTTATTCTTCCACTCAAAATTTAAGTTTTCTTTGAATTGGGCCGCCAACCCTGCTGGAAGACTTATATTTAGGGCCTCCGTTTTTGTTAAATTGATTTTAAAATGAAAATTAGCATTCTATCGAATTCCTCTTCTGCATATATAGATAATATCATGGCTAGAGTCTGCGTTTTATTAATCTGGTTCAGTATATTTATAATTCAACTAGTCTTATCTTTGGCTTCCCTTTTTGGTATAAATCCGGTTTGATCACCCTTCACCAAATCCGTCAAATATTCATTAAGTCTGTTCGCTAAAATTTTGCCAACAATTTTGACATCTACATTTATAAATGATATTGGACGATAGCTTGCACAATTTAATGTGTCCTTATCTAGCTAAGGGATAACCGTTACCTGAGCTTCCGACATATACAGTATTGGGACAGGATTCCTGAGTCTGTTAAAGTATTAAACATACCCTGAATGTGTGCTATAAGAGAGTCAGCAAAGGTTTTATAGTATGTATGTGGTAGCTCGTCAGGGCCTGGACTTTTCCCATTGAGTAGATCTTTCACCACTTTTTCTATCTCATCCCACATCTAGTTTATCTCTTGCCTCGGGTGTAAATGTTTTAGTTTGAATATCCTTCACAAATAAGTCTATATCTTCCTCTATATGTTCCTTTTTCCTATTTTGCATGGCTTCTATATTATATAATGTCTCATAAAATAGTTATTACCTTTCTCATAACATTTATGTGTAGCCCTGTTTCCCCCTGAACACAGAAAGCTGCCCTTTTACCTGTTGACTGCACCACGGAGAGCCTGAGGTGATTTACTTACAATATGGTGCAGCGCCTCCACCTGGGAGGGATCCCAACAGAGTGGGAGTAGCCCCTCACAGGACCCAATCACAATGAATACAGACACTTGTAAAATGAAATGGCATTTACTGTACATAGATAACTTTTACCACTCTATTCTCTATAATGTCCAAGAGTACAACTGCCCACGCACCCTGCAGGGCGTACCCAACCACCGTGTCCACTGTATAACCCTTCCCACCCTTGTCCTTGTGTCAGCGCTGCCACTGTGTGTGTACTTTGTTGGTGCACTTATTAACGATACCTACAGCACCTGGGCCCGAAGATATCTTCACAAAGGATAAGCTGATCCACGATCTCCTCAACAATGTCCTGGACTTCCGCGGAGGCGATTGTCCCTCATAGGTGGTCCCAACCGGATAACGTCTCTTTCTCTATCTGGCTAGGCTTGGTCCCAGACCTTTCTCCCCAGTACTAATGGGGCAGGGTACCTATCCTAGGGCCTGTCCCTAAAGCAGCCACAAACTAGAGTAATGACTCAGGGCCTATCTGGGCCTAGGGGGTTCTGGCCTAGTGCAGAGGCAACTTGCCTCTCTGCACATCCACCTCCTTCGCCTTTCCCCCCTTTCTAGAAAAACATCATCATCACTTAATTATCACTAATCTGAACTGACTACCAACAAGAAGAAAAAAGGAAGAACCCTTTCTGAACCTTTGAACTGTCAGATACTATTACAATTTGTAAAAAAATGTAAAGCTTCCAGTGACTGAGCTCCAGATCAGAACCAACGCTAACACCACCCTAACTCCTGTTACTAGTATTAAATACCTGGGCATATGGTTTGACTCCCACTTAACATTCGGGATTCACATTGATACCCTGACATCCAAAACCTATGCCAAATTTGGTGTACAGGAACAAATCCTCCCTAAGCCTGCTTGTCAGAAAGCGTATCGCACAGCAGATGCTAATGCTAATTATCGACTATGGAGACATAGTATACGGCTCGGCACCCCAAACCCACCTTATCAAACTTGACACTCTCTACAATTCAATATGCCGTTTTGTTCTCCCATGCAACTACAATACACATCACTGCGAAATGCTCAAAGAACTAGATTGGTCATCACTTGAGTCTAGGCGCAAAGTTCACCTTTCATGTCTTGCTTTCAAATACTTTCTGGGCAAGCTACCCATCTATCTGAACAAGCTCCTCACCCCTACCACATGCAACACTTATCACCTGAGATCTGACTCCAAAAGACTGTTCATGGTCCCAAGGCTCAACAAAGTATCCGGCCGCTCCTCCTTTTCATACTGTGCACCCCAAAACTGGAACAACCTACCGGAGACTCTCACATCCACCACCAGTTTAAGTTCTTTCAAAACCAAAGCTGTCTCACATTTTAATCGGGTCTGTAACTGTTACATACGCCCATAATAAACATTATCTTTAACTGTGCATGCAATGTCTTGTATATAATGTATACCCTGTTCACTTATATAACTTAACTATATTTGTAACCATGTATTATTTGTCACGAGAGGGAACTCTCAATGTATTACTTCCTGGTAAAACATTTTATAAATAAATAAATAAAATACACACATGCACACACGCAATAAACCCCCCTCTCCAAATACAGACACAAACAATAAGAGCCTCTCCCCAAACACACACACAAATATAAACACAATAAGCCCCCCCTCCCCAAACACACACAAATAGAAACACAAAAAAAGGATGTGTGTGCCAAGCACGCGCATTTTAAGGAAAACTTCTTTGTGTTTTGTCACAGAAATTGTAGTTGTGATGGTGATTAAAAATCAAAACACAATTTCAATGACAAAACACAAAGAAGTTTGACTTAGAATGCGTGTGCTCGGGATATAGCTTTATATATGGGCTTACCTGAGGCATTTCAGCCTGCTGGAGCAGCATGGCCTGTGCACAGGAGCGCCCTGCAGGCCGGCAGAGGCCCGACAAAGTGCTTGGGGAAGGGAGGGATAGATGGGAGGTGCCAAGCAAAGGGGAGGGCCCTTCAGTCCTGCAGGAGAGGCAAATGGGGGCGGCAGCTAGAAAAGGGGAGGGCCCGTCTTGCATGTAGTAAGAGAACTGTAAGGTTGTCGGCAGGGAGGCCAGTCCTGGGGCAGCAGACCCGGCTGTACCCCCCTGTCGGTGGCCCTGCCTAACTATACAGCATCACATTTCGCATCTTTTTCTTCACGCTGGGCTTCCTGTCCAATATCTGTGTATGTATATATATATATATATATATATATATATATATATATATATATATATATATATATATACAGTTAGGTCCGGAAATAATTGGACACTGATATAAGTTTTGTTATTTTGGCTGTGTACCAAAATAAATTCAAGTTACAGTTAAATAATGAATATGGGCTTAAAGTGCAGTCTATCAGCTTTAATTTGAGGGTATTCACATCCAAATTGGAGGAAGAGTTTAGGAATTACATCTCTTTAATATGTAGCCCCCTATTTTTCAACGGACCAAAAGTAATTGGACAATTTACGCAAAAGCTGTTTCATGGACAGGTGTGGGCTATTCCTTCATTATTTCATCATCAATTAAGCAGGTAAAAGGTCTGGAGTTGATTCCAGGTGTGGCATTCGCATTTAGAAGCTGTTGCTGTGAACGCACAACATGCGGTCAAAGGAGCTCTCAATGCAAGTGAAACAGGGCATCCTTTGGCTGCAAAAAAAAAAAGAAAATCCATCAGAGAGATAGCAGGAACCTTAGGAGTTGCCAAATCAACCGTTTGGTACATTCTGAGAAAAAAAGAACGCACTGGTGAGCTCTGCAACACAAAAAGGCCTGGACGTCCACGGAAGACAACAGTGGTGGATGATCGTAGGATCCTTTCCATGGTAAAGAAAAACCCCTTCACAACATCCAGCCAAGTGAAGAACACTCTCCAGGAGGTAGGCATAACATTATCCAAGTCTACCATAAAGAGAAGACTTCACAAGAGCAAATACAGAGGTTTCACCACAAGGTGCAAACCGTTCATAAGCCTCAAGAATAGAAAGGCCAGATTAGACTTTGCCAAACAATATCTAAAAAAGCCAGCCCAGTTCTGGAACAGCATTCTTTGGACAGATGAAATTAAGATCAACCTGTACCAGAATGGGAAGAAAAAAGTATGGAGAAGTCTTGGAACGGCTCATGATCCAAAGCATACCACGTCATCTGTAAAACACGGTGGAGGCAGTGTGATGGCATGGGCATGCATGGCTTACAATGGCACTGGGTCACTAGTGTTTATTGATGATGTGACAGAAGACAGAAGCAGCTGGATGAATTCTGGAAACTGCAGAGGACTATCTACTAGAGGGACCTCCATCCATTGTCCACCCTGATGCCAGTTGTGTGGTAAAATCGTGTATTGTACACGTATATGCATATGTTCTTTTATATTGATGTACGCAGAATACTTACCTCCTTTTTATACTAAACACGTTTTGATATACTTCACCATTTGCGTTTTGCGCTGTTTTTTTGTCTTTTATCCCTGGTTCGTGAGGGTGCCGAGCCACTCCTTAACTATAGCTGCATACGCCTATCACGTTACCTTACGGTTTTGTATGGTTTAACTTATATAATTTTTTCCATACCTTTTCTTCACATTAGGGTTGTGTATATTATAGTGTGCACAGTCAATTAAGATATAGGGGTTGACAATATTGTTTTTTCATTGATAGATATTGTTTTTTAACACATTCAAGTTGTTCTCTATGTTGCGCACTTATTCTTCTTTTTGTCACTATTCTAGCAGTCATTGCCTGCAAAGGAGACTTGTCAAAGTATTAAAAATTAACATTTTATTTATGATTGTGTTAATTTGTCCAATTACATTTGAGCCCCTGAAATAAGGGGACTGTGTATGAAAATGGTTGCAATTCCTAAAAGTTTCATACAATATTTTTGTTCCACTCCTTGAATTAAAGCTGAAAGTCTGCACTTCTAGTGCATCTCAATTGTTTCATTTCAAATCCATTGTGGTGGCGTACAGAGCCAAAGTTATGAAAATTGTGTCAGTGTCCAATTATTTCCGGACCTAACTATACCAGTATATATATATAATACTGTTTCATCTTATGCTTTATATGTGCTAGCTACATCTTAACAGCTGTAGAAAGAGTAGTATCATGAGAACCAGGGACCAGGTTTAGAAGATGGCATAGGCAGTTGGAAGGAGTAAGCTTTTGATTGGAGGAAATAAGGCTTTAGACGTTCTAAATTATATGTATTAAATTGCATTGTGGATCACATTTTCTCACTTTTTATGCATGAAATATTTGCTGAAGCTAAGGATGCACAAATATCCTTGTTCAGCAACTTGCTCTACATGTAAGAAGCTTTATTACCAAACTTGATGTGTATGATGTAGCTTCCAGCAGAGAATGGTGCAATGTGTCAAAACAAACTGTTCTGGATATTGCTACATAGGGTTAATATAACACATAAGTTTATTCTCTGCCATCTACTGACAAATCTTGCTTCTAATGTGTCCTCTTCCTTTTGTATTCTCATTGATTAATATTGCTTTTCCTACAGTGTGTTTTTTGCAATTAATTTCAAAGTGTCTTTGATAAATTGCCACATTGCTTGAAGTTAACAAACGATTTATTTCATTCTCAGGTGGTTGGTGTTGCTGATCCCCGTTCCTGCATTAGAGATGACCTTAAGAAAATTCATAACATTGATGAGGACAATGTCTTTGAAGGTAAATAAATATGTGAGGTTGCGTGTTTTAACAGAATGACAGTTATGGCGCAAGGTGCGTAGGTGGTAAAACACTGTCTAACTTGGGCCCTGATGCACTAAGCTCCGTTAGGCTATTTAACCTAACGCTAACCTAAATGTACGTTATGTTAATAATATCACCTATCCATTCAAGGGAATAACCTAGTGTTAACCATGTGTAGCCCCTTTAAATAATGTATGGTTACATTTCTTTGGCTGTTAGTGCTAATGATACGTAAAAGAGGCATTCCCCCTAACATCACATATGCATGAAAGGCCGATCAGGTTAACTCAGGGAATTAACGTTATACCTAAGGCCTCGGGCATGGTCAGCGCTTATGCGCTGACCCGTGCTGAGGCGCGCTGCTGCTCGGCAGTGAGACCCTGCAGCCGCAATGAGAGCGGCTTTAGCAGGGGCTCGCGCGCGCTTCCGCAAGTGTGCGGAAGCGTAAGTCTTAGCAACATTTTAAATTCAAGCGCTCAAGGAAGCGCAGGGCTGGTCATGTAAGCGGTTTGCCCAATGAGGGCGAACCAGCTCCGTGACGTCACCCCCCCCCCCGCCCCCCCTCCCGACACGTCCCCGGACAGCGCGCGGTCTAAGGCCAGGGAAAGCACTCGCTTTCCCTCAGCGCGCCTCCACCCGGCATTCACCCTGGACGCAGCCTAAGGGGGACATTTTTCCTATCCAGACCATGAAATAAAGGTTTGAGAGACAGACTATTTTACTTGAGTACCAAGTGGCTTATATACCTGTGCTCAAAAGAGAACACACAGGAGTTACCCAGGAAATATGCTCATTTAGATTTGAAAAGTATATTCAAATAATGGAAATGAGCCATGTATTCCCATGTATCTGAGGTGTGTTCCTTTTTTGTGCACAGGTATCTTTCCAGGCATTATTTAAAGCTAACGCAAGACAGTGCTAAATTTAACCTAACGTTAAACCGATTCCAGTTACTCAAAGAACAGCTGTTGTTTTTGCATATTATTACCTTTTTGGATTTGCATCAGACAGACAGAGGAAAAATAACGTGTTATTTTTTAAGTAACCTTTCGTTATTTGCTCTTATTTAACGGAGTGTAGTGTATCTGGTCCTTAGATTTCTAAGAACTGCATTTGTATGTATATCTTTTTTATATTTATATAACACCATTAATGGACATAGCGCTTCACAGCAGTAATACACGCGATACTGTAATAATATAAATAACAAATAATACAGATAGCACATAATGGGAAGAAGTCCTTCAGACATAAAAGTAACATGTAGGAAAAGGATTCTCTGCCCTGAAGAGCTTACAATCTAATTACTGATTCATGGCAAAACATTTTTCTGCAGACTGGACAGAAGCGGCAGCGAGAGAAAAGTTTGCTGATGGGGTAGTAATTGCAACTCCGGATAGATTACATAAGGTATTTTAGATATTCAGAATATTACAGCAGAATATGAATCATTAATGTTTTGCAGCTGCAAAACAGGTGCAAGAAACCGTATGCTTTTAGTTGGAATTTTTTCTCTTTTATACATCTCGTGCTGTTTGTATATCGGTTTTACATACTGTATAGGAGACTTTTAAAAACTGGTCCCTAACGTCAAAGGTGATGTGAATCCTCATGGAAAGTATGCTCTCATTGTTAAGAGTATTGAATTCACAAAAGTGTTTCTTACTAGTGAGACAAATTAACAGAAATGAAAAGTTTCCTCCTGATCACCTTGCATGTTGAAACAGCTGAAACTGTTAGATTGAATGAATATTACCATATTTGCCTGATTATACGGCAACCCTCTAATTACTTAAACAAAACAAAAATAAATTGCCTTATCGGTCCAATACAGTAATTAATGAATCAATGTTTATTTGTGTTTCCGTTTGGGGGAGTACCATGAGATTTAATTAATTTAATGTTAATGAAATTATAATCACAATGCCTTACGTAGATATGTCAACTTTTTTCCCCACACAGGATCCAGCAATAGCATTTGCTAAGAAAGGCTATCATATTTTACTGGAAAAACCCATGGCTGTAAGTCATCATTTGTTACACAAATATGGATATAAAAATTTGCTTCAATGTTGTTTATTACTCATTTAGAAGAAAAATAGTACTTCGACACCATGTTGGGAGATCAAATACCAGAGCTCTGTTGAACCAAATTGAACTATTGGCAATAGGCTGATGAGTTAAAATTGCATGATTGATGCCATGTTATAAAGAATAAAACAAATAATTCCTTACTTTTTCATTTTTATTTACAATTCGAACTCAGGGGGGAGAGATGCTTGTTTGTTTCACCCCCATTATAAGATTAATTGTATCCATAATTTCACTGCCAGTGGGTTTATCTGATTTATCCATGCCCTGCTTTTCTTTCAGCACATAGTAAAAGATATATGATAAATGAAAATGTAAGGGCACTAATAACTTCAAATTCAGATTGGAAATGTTATTAACCTTTCCAGGATAAATGTTTAACAATTGTATTAAAAACATATATTTTTTAAGACATTAATCATCCAGATTGACCCTATTACATGTTTCAGGGTTCAAACTGGTTTAAGTGAGACTGCACCTTTAATTGTTTTATTGCAGGAGGGCTTGTGTTATAGATTGAGCTGCATTGAAGCAGAAATCCCAGCTACAGTACGCTTTATTTTTTTGACACCCCATTTTTTTTACAGGTTGGGAACTAGGGGTTCTTACTGCTAAACTACGCAATCTTCACTTTCCCCAAGATACCTAACTCAGTGAAGTTAAGATGTTTCAGTCCCTGACAAGGGAAACAAAATGGTGGTTTCAATATTGTGGGACTCGCAAGTCAGTAGGAAGCCGCAGTGTCGTCGGTTGCAGCTTCCAATTAAAACGCAACACCAAACCAGGAAGTACTGCCAGTATCTTTACTGGTACGGATCTCAGGAACCACGGGGCCCCCAGATCTGAAAGTAATGCAGTTCAGCTCTGCTGACCCCCTTCTTCACATCTTGTAAAAAGGGGATCACAATGGCATTTTGTCTCATAATGTTATATATAGAAGGACTGTTATCAATACATGTTGTTTGTGTCAGTTTTTTTAATGTATTAACAATGATTGCTCTTAACATTATGTTTTTACTCATTATCTCTTTCCTTCAGAAGGGGGAAGGTTAGCTCCCGAAAGTTTTCAAGGTTTTAGTTCTGCCTAAGGTGTTTATCTTGTCTCGGCGGGAAGCAGGGGTCTCCTGAGCTGAATCGCATTAATTTCAGCTCCGGGACCCCCAGCTTCCCGAGATACTAACCTCGGCAGGTGCTGCCAGTAGCATCCCCATCATGGGGTTTTGGCTCTTTAGGGGCCCCTTGATGTAGTAGTTACATCATGATCTTAGTGCTCGTTTTTCTAGGAGCGATGCCGTTCTGTTCTCCACACGCGATCAATCACAGCTGCATTGAATCTCAACACCCCCAGTGTACATCTACGTTGTCCCAAAGTCGGACAGCCTGATGGTGCTCCCCAAGAGCTGCTCCCCTCTGCACAGGACCAGCGTGCTAAGGGTTAACATTTGCTTATTCTGTACTTTGTGGAACGTCAACTCTACCCACTGGAATGTTAATGAGCCAAGAAGACAAAGAACTTTGTGTTCAAAGCTGCATTGAATCTCAACACCCCCATCTGCGTTGCCCCAAAGGCAGACAGCCTTTGGCGCAGCCAATGGGCAGCTGAGGGGTGTGAGCCATTTGCTGCCATTCCCTGATGTTTGCTGATGTTAAAGCTGCTCCTTTTTCAATCGGAAACTCACCAGCCCTTTTATCCCTTGTACCCAATTTTCCAACGTTATATGTCTATGCAATACCTGTGAATTGACTGTATAACCTCTGTTCATTTAATGTAACCATGTATTGTTATAACTCTGTGCCCTGGACACACTTGAAAACGAGAGGTAACTCTCAATGTATTACTTCCTGGTAAAACATTTTTATAAATAAAAATAAATAAATAAATAAATGAGAGCGTGGAATAGAAGGACGAGGACTCCTCCCCTTCCGTCCCTTCATCGGTGGCGGAGCGATTACGTGACCCGCCACTTAAAGAGTTAAATGTCCAGCGGCATAGGAGAGAATAGGAAACAACAATGCCATCTTCCTGTTTGCCCGTGTGATGTGGATGCCTTAGCCTGCATAAGGAACTGGCAGCACTTTCTGGAGGTATCTGGGAAGCGGGGATCCCCGGAATTGGTTCACCTACGTACATCGCCTGCTTCATACCTATTAAAATGTTTTTACATTTGTTGCAAGGCTCCCTTAAAATGCTGTTACTTCATTAAATAAATACCACAAACCACAGTGTGTTAGTAAGTTTCCTTCTATATATGTATTTGGACTAATCGGGCTACTGCATTAACTTGCTATGTTGCTGAAATTCTTTGTAAAGAACTAGAATATTATTGTTCTTAACTTCTGTCCATCCAGAAACTTCCTTAGAATTCTTTCCTAAAATGCAAAAACAAAATTCAGACTCCTTTGATGTAATCTGCCAATGTGTTATTGTTTCTAAATTATATATATATATATATATATATATATATATATATATATATATATATATATATATATAAAATTAGCAATTTAAATATACAGAGATAAAAAAAAACTTGATTTTATTACTTCAAATTTGTTGTCTAATTCTTAATATTACTTCCTGAAAATGTTACCTTTCTGTAACTAAATAATCAATTGGACACTTTGGCAGTATATTAAACTAATATAACATTGAAAATGTGTTACTGTTTACATCACTGAATTAACAGTTTTTTCTTATATTTAAGGTAACTCCTGAAGACTGTTGTGAAATAGTTTCTGTTTGCAAAGAGAACGGTATCATGCTAGCAGTGGGGCATGTTATGCGGTACCATCCAGTGTCGCAGAAGATAAAGGTAATAATACGTACTGTTATCATACAAAATTTTGTACATAATATCTTGAGGGTGGTAGAGGCAAAACATATATTATGTCGGTTCTACAAGTCAAGGGACTTGCAATAACGTCTAAGACGTGTTATGTATACAGAATTGTTAAACAGTATTTTTGTATTATCTACTTCTGATTATAGTGAGCAGATTTACTTGGGGACAGGTATAGCAGCAAAACCTTATTTCCTTGGATTAAACATAACACCAGGACAAGAGTTTGCAAAAGCACACAATGTTGTTACTAGGTGCTCCATTTGTTGTAATGGAGCCACGATAAATTGCAGCGGTAACACAATATCACGTTACAACAGGTTCTGCCACATCTGTAGTACGTATTAATATTTGTCTTCTCTGTTTTTAAAGGAGCTGATAGACTCTGCTGTTATTGGAGATGTTGTGCACATTCAACATATGGAGCCTGTGAGTATTATATGCACCACCGGATTAAAATAAACTGCATTTCAGTATGGGAATTATATGAAAGTCTCCCTTCTGCAAAACTAGTGCAACAATGGTGCAAAACAGCACACAAACAGCAAAAACAGTTACTTTGCAGTCTCCTGAGGTCTCTAATTTATTGGGAAGAAAAGGTTCTTGATAAATTCCCTTGAAATTAGTAATAATTATAACCATTGCCAATATGTACATTGTTCATCATTGTCAATGATTTCACCACTGCAATTACCTATATTACAATATTTTGCATTCAGGTGTTAAAATGAACTAGAGTGTAGTGTTTATGCCAAATAACATATCACGCTACTGACACCAGCGCCCCAAAATAAATAGTACTTGGTGTATTTAGTGTATTTATTTCACATGAACTGGTTGCATCTCCATGTGTTTGTTTATTTTCTTCCTGCGTGTAAAGGTTGGACACTGGCATTTTGCACACTCTTATGTCAGGGGAAACTGGAGAAATGAGAAGGAAAGCACATTTTCTCTGCTGGCCAAATCCTGTCACGACATTGACCTCATATGTTTCTGGATGGGGAAAAAAAGGTATAGACATACATTATTTTTTACTTTATCTTAACAATCAACTTACTTTTGTGTCTGAGGAAACTCCATTGTATAATCAAGTGTTGAATACCTTTCTATTCTCTATAATTAATACCATGCTGAACTGAAACACATTATTCAAAGAGGAGATAATGGGTGCTCCAAAAGTGAAAGGATATGATAATTGAATAGTAATGTCCAATATAGGATAGACAAACTCTTAATAATGGAGTGGGTAATAAAGTGAAGATAAGTGAGAATTGCAATTGCACCTGAATTGTCCGAAGCTCCCATTCACTTGTAGTATTACTGTAGTACAGCAAGGCCCCGCTTCTTGCCGATCCGCTGATATGGCAGTACTGAGAAGGGGGCCGCCATGTCTGCGCATGCGCAGATCAGGGAAGTCAGAGGTCACGCATGCGCAGAACGGGCGGTTGCCGAGGGTGCGCATGCGCAGAACGGAGGTTGCGCGCGCCGAACGGAGGTTGTGCATGCGCAGAAGGGGGGAATTGCCAGTTTGCGCATGTGCACACGCTGAAAATCACAGGTTCCGCTTTCCGGAGATTTTCGCTTTGCGGTGGGCCCCTAGAACGGAACCCGCCACATTGCCGGGGCCCTCCTATATTAGATCAGTGGTGGGCAAACTGAGATTTTTCTGGTGGGACATGGGCAGGTGCAGAGGTCCCATTCTCTTTCCCAAAGCATTTAAATGAAATGCAGGGGGACAGCGCGAGGCCTCTACTTACTGACATTCAGCCGGCTTCAGGACGCGTGACCACGGCAACGCAGCATCAAATGACACAGCGGGGTCATGTGACATCACGGTTGCCATGAAGACGTATAATGACGAACCATGACGGCGCGCGAGGTATGGGGGGGCGCAACAACGGAGGAGAGCAGGCGGTAGGGGGGGAGGGCAGAGCAAAAAAAAGTTTGCGCACCCCTGTATTAGATAATACTTTGTACATTTTTTTAAATGCTACTCAATGCCATTTTTAATACATTATAATATACTGAGCATCCTTTGATTTCTATAGCAGGCTTTAGCAATGCTATAGCAATTTTTTTCCCCCAGCAATGCAAGATATTTGCAACACTTTCCTGTTTGTGATAATTTGTTGCCAATATTCCCTGCAGTTTGAGTTGCAAAATGTAACAATAGATAATGTTAACCTAATAATATAGGAATACATTGTAGCTGCTGAGTTACATACACTGACTGAAGGATTGATTGAAACTGAAAGGCAGCCTTTTAGTGAACCCTGGGAAGCAGGATCTTTGCTGATCGATCACGGAAGAACTAATTGATTGACAGCTTAAGTAATTAGTTTTCAATAAGGCTGTATATAACTTACATCTTTGGTTCCCTATTATAGGGGCAACACTGTGTATATATATGTGCATATTATATGGCAATTTTGGATCATCATGTGTGAATACCTACCTAGGTATACTCCTGTCATCAGCCGGGGATTCTAACAGATTGGATAATTATCTTGTATAGTAGATTATCCCCCTGCAATTTACCTGTTTGCTAGCTGCTACCAAGGTACATTCTCTGCTCCCCAGGCCATTTAAGTCTCTTATCAGTCAGTACTTCCAGTGTCATATATACTGGTAATACACATGTACCTCCAGTACACCTGATATATGAGACTTAGTTTCTACCCTGGTCATTTACCCACCTCATGTTTTAATGCACTTTTCTCTACCCATTTACCCTACACCCCCGGATGTTCCTTTCCCTTGTATATATATTTAATAAACCTTTTTTGTTTCTGCGTTGCGTAGCTTAGGACTATTGGCCCGGGACATATTGTGTGTTCCCTTCTATACTCTCTCTCGTGAGTGCAGCCCTGGGTTTCTTGCTCCACTGGGGGCTTAAAATCCCCCTCTGGATTTATGTATCCACTAATTTTGTACCCTATGCACCATGAGCCATATTACTCTCTACATTGAATAGTTAAGGTGAGCGATAAGCATTTGTGTGTTTGTCTGTATATATATATATATATATATATATATATATATATATATATATGGGAAAGATCCATTTATGGACTTTATCTATCCAGAAGTACATTTGTTATCACTTTGGCGATTTTACACCACTCTACTCCTATATCCGAGCACTGTACATCGTGCATATTGAATTACGTCCGGATCCTGTGACATCACCCGGTGACCTGCTATCGTGAGACTTGAAAACCAGGAAGAGATTAAGTGCGCGCGTGCACGTTCCTGGCGTCCGCGATGGAGGCTACTAGAACAGTTACACGTGGATCGGCGTACGGAATGGAGTAACGGTGATGTGCCTAGATACCCATTTCTACTGCTTATTACCTTTTTATCTATTGTAAGTGTCCGTAACCAAGCAGCACCAATTAATAAATTATTTATATACAGTAATACACTATGGGAGCCGCGCTGTCTTCTTTTTGTTTCACATATATATATATATATATACACGTGTATATATATATGTTTTTTTTCTTCTTAAAGTGCTGCTTAGATTACCCCCTTTAAGATACTTATCAAGTTCATATCTGGTCACACAGCAACATGTATTAATAACAAAGAAATAAGAGAGATGATCCAGGGCTCCACAGATTTTTCAGCAAAAGAATTTATTCATGATACACAACGTTTCGGCCTCACTTAGGCCTTTGTCAAGTGACTGGTAATGATAAAGGCCTAAGTGAGGCCGAAATGTTGTGTATCATGAATACATTCTTTTGCTGAAAAACCCGTGGAGCCCTGGATCATCTCTCTTGATGCTGTATACTTAGATTAGACAAAAAGGGGAGAAGGGGAACACAAAATGGATGTGCCCCCTAAAAGAATTCACTAAACTGCACTCCTACATAGTATAAAATTTAACTTTTAATAAGTTTACTTAAAACATATATTACCAAACGTTGTGTACTGTGTATTAAAAATAAATTAAATTGACAATACCGAGCATCCCTGTCAGTGAATATGTGATTATACAATCCCAATTTAGCGAATCAATATTATTGGGATTAAAAGGACAGAGGATGCTATAAGTCAGGGTGTTAACCCCTCTGGAGCAACTATGAGAACAGTAGGTAAGTATATCCTACTCAGTGAGCAATTAAATAGTTGGAAATCCAGCAGTCCTGCTCAAGTATATACCAATAAGCACTTAAAGTGATAATAAATGATATATAACCATACATATGCTTAGATGGTAACGCTGACACATGCTCTATTAGTAGAAAGTAGTTTACAGCATAGTGGAGCTGGCACTCACAGTATAATTAGCAGTGAGTTACCCAGCAGAAAGGCTCTGAATGAGCATATGTCATATGGAGCAGGAAGGCAAACTCACTGACTGTTGGTAAAAATACCCAGCTAGTAGGGTCTACATAGATAGAACCAGGAGACTTAAGAACACTACATTAAAACAGCTCCAAGTAGGAGACTGACACAACTGGACGCACAGTTGTGTCAGTCTCCTACTTGGAGCTGTTTTAATGTAGTGTTCTTAAGTCTCCTGGTTCTATCTATGTAGACCCTACTAGCTGGGTATTTTTACCAACAGTCAGTGAGTTTGCCTTCCTGCTCCATATGACATATGCTCACTCAGAGCCTTTCTGCTGGGTAACTCACTGCTAATTATACTGTGAGTGCCAGCTCCACTATGCTGTAAACTACTTTCTACTAATAGAGCATGTGTCAGCGTTACCATCTAAGCATATGTATGGTTATATATCATTTATTATCACTTTAAGTGCTTATTGGTATATACTTGAGCAGGACTGCTGGATTTCCAACTATTTAATTGCTCACTGAGTAGGATATACTTACCTACTGTTCTCATAGTTGCTCCAGAGGGGTTAACACCCTGACTTATAGCATCCTCTGTCCTTTTAATCCCAATAATATTGATTCGCTAAATTGGGATTGTATAATCACATATTCACTGACAGGGATGATCGGTATTGTCAATTTAATTTATTTTTAATACACAGTACACAACGTTTGGTAATATATGTTTTAAGTAAACTTATTAAAAGTTAAATTTTATACTATGTAGGAGTGCAGTTTAGTGAATTCTTTTAGGGGGCACATCCATTTTGTGTTCCCCTTCCCCCCTTTTTGTCTGATTCACTTTTCAGTTCACAGTTTGCACCCACATCTTTAATTACCACAATTATACACTTGGTTACTTTACTCAATTAGTGTGGTTCTGTGATCACTCCCGAACCCTCTTGTTGCTGTATACTTGCATTGCTGCAGATAGGCCATCCCTGAACCAGGAGCTCCGGCATTGTGCGCAAGTATCGCTTTTTCTTTGCATTCATTTGCACTGTTTTGGTGTGTTACACACAACATATCTTTTAATAACAAAGAAAACATATGGCTATGTATCCTGTTCACTGACTGAAGTGCAATTGATTGTAGGTCCCACTAGCTTTGCTATGTAAAACAAATTAAACAAAAATGTTTATCAAAGCAACCTTTTTTGTAGATGTGTAAAGGTGTCATCATTTGGAACTCTATCCCATTTTACCAAAGACAACAAGGTGTGTATACATATGAATGTCTAAAAAATTCAATGGCTGGTTCGATAACAGCCGTAGATTAGTGTTTTAAGATTCAGAGTTGAAATAAAAATGTTGACACTGAGTTTTGACACATATTAGAAAAAATACAGTTGGCTACCAAAAGAAACTAAATCCCAAAAAACATTAATGTGCAAACTGGGGGGCGCAAGATTTTTATGGGGGGGGGGGCGCGGCGGTTTCAGAGGCCCCGCGCACATCTCCAAGGCATTTAAATTAAATGCCGGGGAATCACGTGAGGCCCCTGCAATGTCTCCTAGTTCACTTACCTTATCTTCGGCGATGGATCGCCATGGCAACATGGCATCAAATGACGCCGCGGGGTCATGTGACGTCACATAACCCGCGGTGTCATTTCATGCCGGTTTCTGTGAGGGGGGGGGGGGGGGGCGAGAGCTGGGTTTCTGACTATTATTTTAATTTTGCTTCATAGGGAATTATCATTGTGGAAGCTCATTAGTATAGAGCTAATTGATAATACAATTGAAAGCAAATAACTTATATAATCAACGCTAATCAACTCTATGAAGCAAGCAAATAAATTCCACTATTACACACATGCAAAATGTACATTTAATTTACCTTTCTCAAAAGCTAATGAAATATTGATACAGTATGTACAAATACCGTTAATGGATGGTTACCACTTACTGTGCTTAGTGCAGTAATTGTTCTATTAGTCTTGCTGCTATTCAGAGAGATAACATTGACAGTAATTTTTTCTTATTCATTAAGTGAAAGTATACGTATATCTTCACTATGCTATAAAAATGTATATTTCAACTAAATTAAATATGAATGCTATAGCTAAATATATACAATATTATTGTAGTGTATATTAAATAACAGTACTTCCTCTGAATGAATCTCAATTTATTTTAGCCCAAAGATGCTAGCAGTCGCTGCTTAGACTGTTCAGTGGAAGAGACTTGTCCGTATTCTGCAAAGAGAATTTATCTGAAGGAAGCAGAGCAGGTCAGTGCATAAATACAGGCAGACCCCGCATTAACGTACGCAATGGGACCGGAGCATGTATGTAAAGCGAAAATGTACTTAAAGTGAAGCACTACATTTTTCCCACTTATCGATGCATGTACTGTACTGCTATCGTCATATACGTGCATAACTGATGTAAATAACACATTTGTAACAGGCTCTATAGTCTCCCCGCTTGCACACAGCTTCAGTACAGGTAGGGAGCCGGTATTGCTGTTCAGGACGTGCTGATAGGCGCATGCACGAGCTGCCGTTTGCCTATTGGGCGATTTGTCCTTACTTGCGAGTGTACTTAAAGTGAGTGTCCTTAAACCGGAGTATGCCTTGTATGGGTATCGATTTCTTCAAAATGTGGATTCAGACTTTGGACATGCAGGGGTCATAAATAAATGAATGTGAATGTTTAACTGACCACTCCCAAACTGGGGGGTTTCATTTGTGTTTTAATTGTCACGGGATGGACAGCTAGTCACAGTAATTCCATATCTTTGTTTAATACTGGATATATGGAAATATTTCCAAAAAGCCTATGATATCCATCTAATGTTTAACATGATAGAGTGCTAGACTGGATATGGTTTTCTAAAAATATTGTCAATTCACTTGTCAGCTATTGATTTATCTAGTTTATTTGTGATGTTATGAGCTTTATCAAAACTGTTTTTCATGTATTTAGCACTTCCACAGCATTTCCCCTACAGGATAAAAACAAAAACAAAAGTGTTCATTAGGTGGGGCTACAAACGTCTAAAAGTGTAAGCTGACATTTCAAATATTACATGTGAAAAGAGAAAAGCACAAGTTACAAACTGCAAGGTAACAAACAAACCCTGAATACATCTGCCACTATGGAATTAAGGAGGGCAAAGTCTCTTTACAAATGACAATATGTAAGGGCGAACTATCAAGGACTCCATTGTTCAGAGCAGGCTATTTGAAAGGTGGCCATCTGCTCAATAAAGCCATGCCAAACATCGAACATAAGCACACTAGACAAATGGGCCTGAAAAAATAAATGAATAGGGAAGTAAAAGGGGCAGAGACTTGTACAACCAAATACAAAAGCCTCTGCCTTCTGTCAGGAGCCACATGCAAGATACTTATTACACATCTGCTGCGTGCACTACATTACTGTTCACCTCTTTTTATTTTTTGAGAAAATCTGACATCTACCAAGGTTGTGTCATTTTAAAAATGATCAATAAAGAGTAGAACGGAGCACTCAAAATCTAGAAAAGCCATGCATTCAATAATACTGACGGAGCCTCCAGCATGCAGGCTGGGGCCCGTCCTCGCCAGGAATAATGAGAGAATCACTATAGCACAAACTGGACACTCACTAAGACTATCATTTATTTAACAAATATGCATAATAAAATACAAACGTTTCGGTCGAAGCATTGACCTTTATCAGGGCTTGTCTGGCCTGATCGTCAGGGCCTGAGGAATGTCCATGGTTACTATATTTTTTAAGGAAATTACTGTCTTACTGAGAGAGTGAAACATTAAATATAAATTACTGAGAGAGTGCCCAGCTTCTGCTATATTGATTCTATTAAAAATGAGAGCTAAATGTGTACTTGTTGGTTAGAGACAAAACATAAAAAATATATATGAACATATATATTGTGACAAACGGCTTACTCCGGGGCTCCGCCGTCTGTCCGGGACTGTTAGAACACGGTCTTTTAGGGTAGGTTAAATGATGAGACGTCACGTACTGTGCCTTTAAACAGGCTATGCCTGGTTTATTCAGTCCCAGGCACTGAGACTGCCACAGTTTAAACAGAAAACAAAGCCAAACAAAAAGCTGCTCGTCTGAGCGATAACTTAAACTTAGATGTCCCTGACTCAGAGTTGGAAGTGGCTTATCCACTTCCACCAACAAAATAAGTACCTTTGCAGTCTTTAGACAAACTAACAGAATGAATGAAGCGATTTGGGAAAGAGGCTTCCTTACCCCTCTGCAGTTCAGCAGCCTTCCAGGCTCTTGGGCGGGGCCCAGAGGAAACAGGAAACAGGTCTTATATACCTGAACTCTAATCAGCATGACAGGTGACAGAAAACAGGCAGCAGACAAACTGTGGAATGGAGTGCCTGTACCACGAGGCTGCCCTGTTCAGCTTAGACAGGACAGAAACTGTTCAGTATCCTGGGAGCCCTGTATATGGAGTTTATTACCAACCCCTGGTTTCTGTCACATATCCTCCCCCCCAGCTCAGACCTCGAGGGGTGAGCGACCATGGATATTAGGGAGTGCATCCTTGACAACCCGTCGGCATTGCCATGTTTGTGCCCCGACCTGTGTTCCACAGAAAATTTAAAGGGCTGTAGGCTTAGGAACCACCTGGTCACCCTAGCGTTCTTCTCCCTATTTTGACACATCCAGGTAAGGGGTGCATGATCTGTGACCAATCGGAACTTTCTCCCCAACAGATAATACTTGAGTGTCTCTACAGCCCACTTTATTGCGAGACACTCTTTCTCGACTATGGAGTAATTTTTCTCCTGGGGATTTAGTTTCCTACTTAAATAAAGGATGGGGTGCTCCTCCCCTTGAGACTCCTGGGAGAGTACCGCCCCCAGCCCTACCTCAGATGCGTCGGTTTGGACTACGAACTCTTTGGAGAAGTCAGGTGTGACCAACACTGGTTGGGCACAGAGAGCTTCTTTCAGGCTTCTAAAGGCCTGTTCGGCTTCGGGGGACCACTTTACCATTAGCGGTCCTCTTGCTTTTGTGAGGTCGGTTAGTGGGGTTGCCTTAGTTGCAAAATTGGGAATAAACCTCCTATAGTAGCCAATTAACCCCAAAAAGGTCCTTACTTGTTTTTTTGTGACTGGCCTTGGCCAATTTTGTATCGCCTCTACTTTGAGTGTTTGTGGTTTGAGTAACCCTCTACCAATAGAATACCCCAGATACTTGGCCTCCTCCAGACCAATAGTGCATTTAGCGGGGTTAGCAGTTAGTCCAGCAGACCGAACTGCGTCGAGCACAGCTTGGACCTTTGGAAGGTGGGACTGCCAATCTTCACTATGGATTACCACATCATCCAGGTAGGCGGCAGCGTACCGAACGTGTGGTTTTAAAATTTTATCCATCATTCTTTGGAATGTGGCGGGAGCTCCATGTAAGCCAAAAGGCAGCACCTTATATTGAAAGAGGCCGTCTGGGGTTGAGAAGGCTGTTTTTTCTTTTGCCCTTTCTGTGAGGGGAACCTGCCAGTACCCTTTTGTTAGGTCTAGGGTTGTGAGATATCGGGCTTTGCCCAGTCTCTCTACAAGTTCATCCACCCTGGGCATAGGATAAGTATCAAATTTTGACACCGCGTTTAGTTTCCGGTAGTCATTACAAAACCTTGTTGTACCGTCTGGCTTTGGGACTAAAACTATAGGGCTGTTCCACCCACTTTGGGATTCCTCAATTACGCCTAGTTTTAGCATTTTTTTAACCTCTAAACTTATAGCCTCTCTCTTGGCCTCTGGGATTCGGTACGGTTTAAGGTTAACTCGGACCCCCGGTTCAGAGACTATGTCATGTTTAATTACGTTAGTTTTACCTGGCTGTGTAGAGAAGATTTCTTTGTTCCTTCTCACTAAACTCTGGACCTCTCGTTTCTGATGCACGGACAGTGTTTCAGCTATGCTAACCTCTGGGTCAGTTTCTTGATTCTCTGACGGACCTGGGGGTACTAGGGTTAACAAGACCTCTCTATCTTTCCAGGGCTTGAGTAGGTTTATATGGTAAATTTGCTCAGGTTTCCTCCTACCTGGCTGCCTTACCCTATAATTTACTTCTCCCACTCTTTCCAAAACCTCATATGGCCCATGCCATTTAGCAAGGAATTTACTCTCCACGGTGGGAACCAGAACTAGTACCCTATCACCTGGAAAAAAAATTCTGACCCTAGCACCCTTATTATACGTATTCCTTTGTGCTTCTTGAGCTTTCTCCATGTGTTCCCTCACTATGGGTAGGACTGCAGCAATGCGGTCCTGCATTTGGGCAACATGCTCTATTACACTTCTGTAAGGGGTAACCCCGTGTTCCCAAGTTTCTTTGGCTATATCCAGTAAGCCTCTTGGATGTCGGCCATACAATAGTTCAAACGGGGAGAAGCCTGTGGATGACTGGGGAACTTCCCTAATGGCAAATAACAGGTATGGTAACAAACAGTCCCAGTTTTTCCCATCCTTATCGACCGCCCGGCGTAACATGCTCTTTAAGGTTTTATTGAACCTTTCCACTAAACCATCTGTTTGTGGATGATAGACTGAGGTTCTGAGATGCTTGATTTTTAGGAGTTTACATAGCTCTTTTGTTACTTGGGACATAAATGGTGTTCCCTGGTCAGATAAGATCTCTTTAGGAATTCCGACCCGGGAAAACAGAAGTACTAACTCTTTTGCTATGTTTTTAGCAGAGGTGCTACGTAGGGGAACTGCCTCCGGATATCGGGTAGCATAATCTAATATTACCAATATATGCTGATGTCCCCTAGCAGACTTTATTAGGGGTCCTACTAGATCCATAGCAATCCGGTCAAATGGTACCTCTATTATGGGAAGGGGTACCAATGGGCTGCGGTATGCTTTGAACGGGGCGGTGATCTGACATTCTGGGCATGAGGAACAATAGTTTGTAATTTCTGCCAGAACCCCAGGCCAATAAAAGCTTCGGAGAACCTTTTCTTTTGTCTTTTCCACCCCTAGGTGTCCCCCCAATGGATGACTATGTGCGAGGTGTAATACTACGTTACGGAATGTCCGTGGTACCAACAATTGTTTAGTTGTAACTGATTTTCTTTTATCAACCCGATATACTAGGTCGTTCTCTACCTCGAAGTAGGGGTAAGCAAGTGACCTATCTGGTTGGCCATGAGTACTATTCTGGTCCCGTATATTTCCCCTTGCTACCGCTAATGTGGGGTCCTCCCACTGGGCCTTCTTAAAACTCCCAGGACTGACCTCTAGGTCAGCGAGGGTCTTATCCTGTACTGGGGTGGTAAGTGCCTGATCAACATCTTGATTTGGGGTATTCCCTACCAAAGTAGTGATGGGGAAGGGAATTTCACAGCACTCCTCCTTTTCCCCTTTCTTATTTGGGCCCTCGTCAACCTCCATTTCTGAAAAAGGGAAAGGATTTGTTTCTTCTAACACTTCGTTATGGTCTGCTATTGAACTCTGGGCGCTATTCTGAGCTGGGGACCACATTTTTAGAAAATGGGGAAAGTCGGTCCCTATTAACACATCATGTGCCAGTTTGGGTACAACACCCACCTTGAAATCTAAAGAACCAAATTCTGTTTAAAAAAAAACATCAACAGTGGAATATTCATGATTATCCCCATGTATACAACAAATTGCCACTCTTTGTGAACTGTTTACCTGTTTCTTCTTAATGGGCAATAGGTATTCGGACACTAGTGTGACCATACTCCCAGAGTCAAGAAGTGCCCGAACCCTCTTACCATTAACCTTTACAAATGCCCACAGATGGTTATTCAAGGGGTCCTCTGGGCTAGGGCCCATACATTGGGACAACAGCGAATAAGGTTCCACGCTGTTGCATTGCATGGGCTCCTCATTTAGTGGGCAGATTTTTGCTGTGTGGCCCCTCTCATGACAATTTACACATTTAGGTACATAGTCTGTGTCCCACTTAGAGCCTTTTCCCGGCTCCCCATGTTGGCTATTGCCCTTAGTGTGCGAACCACTGTTGCTGGTGCTGCGTGAAGGTGGTCGCCGCTCTTCAGCTCCCCTTAACCCCGGTACCCTTTTACCGTCTCTGGAAGAGTCCTGGAACCTCGGGTAGTGGGGTTGCTCCACGACTGTGGGTTGCGGGTGCTCTCCTGCTGCATTGTACCTTTCTACGAGGGCCACAAGCTCATCCGCATTGTGGGGGTCACTCCGACTGACCCAATGGCGTAAGGCAGAGGGAAGTTTCCTCAAGAACTGGTCCATGACCAACCGTTCCACGATGTGGCTTGCTGAGTTGATCTCGGGTTGTAGCCACTTCCGGGCGAGGTGGATGAGGTCATACATCTGGCTTCGGGTGGCTTTATCCATCGTGAAGGACCATGCGTGAAACCTTTGGGAGCGAACAGCCGTGGTTACGCCGAGGCGGGCGAGGATCTCGAACTTCAATTTTGCATAGACGTTAGCTTCGGCTGGCTCTAGATCAAAGTAAGCCTTCTGGGGTTCGCCGCTTAGGAAGGGTGCGATTAGACCAGCCCACTCAGCTTCTGGCCATCCCTCTCTCTGTGCCGTGCGTTCAAACGTGAGAAGATAGGCTTCCACATCATCCGAGGGTCCCATCTTCTGAAGGTAGTGGCTTGCCCTGGTCATTTTCGGATCTGGGGCTGCCGCTGCCAGTGGAAGGTTACTGATAGTCTCCCTCAGGATCTCGAGTTCCTGCTGTAAGCCCTGAGCGAACCGCTGTTGCTCCTCTTTCAGCAAGCGGTTTGTCTCTTGCTGGTTTGCATTCGCCTGTTGCAGGGCTTCATTCGCGTCTCTCTGGACAGCGACATTGCGTACCAGCGCACTCACCACGTCTTCCATCTTGTTTGGAGAGAGAGAAAAAAAAAAAACCTTTTTTTTTTTTTTTTTCTTTAAAGTTCTTTAACCCCCAGACCTTTTAGTGTTCTGCCTGCATTCTCCACCATATGTGACAAACGGCTTACTCCGGGGCTCCGCCGTCTGTCCGGGACTGTTAGAACACGGTCTTTTAGGGTAGGTTAAATGATGAGACGTCACGTACTGTTCCTTTAAACAGGCTATGCCTGGTTTATTCAGTCCCAGGCACTGAGACTGCCACAGTTTAAACAGAAAACAAAGCCAAACAAAAAGCTGCTCGTCTGAGCGATAACTTAAACTTAGATGTCCCTGACTCAGAGTTGGAAGTGGCTTATCCACTTCCACCAACAAAATAAGTACCTTTGCAGTCTTTAGACAAACTAACAGAATGAATGAAGCGATTTGGGAAAGAGGCTTCCTTACCCCTCTGCAGTTCAGCAGCCTTCCAGGCTCTTGGGCGGGGCCCAGAGGAAACAGGAAACAGGTCTTATATACCTGAACTCTAATCAGCATGACAGGTGACAGAAAACAGGCAGCAGACAAACTGTGGAATGGAGTGCCTGTACCACGAGGCTGCCCTGTTCAGCTTAGACAGGACAGAAACTGTTCAGTATCCTGGGAGCCCTGTATATGGAGTTTATTACCAACCCCTGGTTTCTGTCACAATATATACAGCTCAACCCCGTTATAACGCGATCCGTTACAACGCGAATCCGCTTATAACGCGATGCAAGCGTGACTCCCAATTTTCGTATTTATGAATACTTTACAACACGATTATTGGTATCTTAAATACTTTATTGTACAATGCATACAATTGTACATTATTTCCAACGCGATCCGCTAATAGCGCAATGTGATTCTTTGGATCCCAACCACAGCGTTATAAGGGGGTTGAGCTGTATATGTATATATATATATATATATATATATATATATATATATATATATATATATATATATATATATAAAGCAGAAAATAGCCGTGTTAGTCCAGTTGCGATAGTGCAGAATAAATGAGTTCTTCAGTATTAGGTGCTACCTTTTTTATTGGACTAACAATTTATATATATATATGTGTGTGCGTGTGTGTGTGTGCGTGCGTGTGTGTTAGATAACACAGTTATAATGAGTGAATAAAGTTGTTGTTTCTTTATCATTATATAGTACGATTACAACTCCTGCTCAGCGTAAAGTGAAATTGGTATTGGAAGATCAAGGTGCATGCATGATTTAGGAATAACCAAATGCAGAAATGGCACAAGCTCTGCAATGTTCTCCAATGCAACTACAACACACATCACTGCGAAATGCTCAAAGAACTAGATTGGTCATCACTAGAGTCTAGGCGCAAAGTTCACCTTTCCTGTCATGCCTTTAAATTCTTTATGGCAAGCTACCCAGCTACCTGAACAAGCTCCTCACCCCTACCACATGCAGCACTTATCACCTGAGATCAGACTCCAAAAGGCTGTTCATGGTCCCAAGGCTCAACAAAGTATCCGGCCGTTCCTCCTTCTCTTACCGTGCACCCCAAAACTGGAACAACCTACCAGAGACTCTCACATCTACCACCAGTTTAAGTTCTTTCAAATCTAAGGCTGTCTCACATTTTAATCTGGTCTGTAACTGTTTCATTCGCCTATAATATTTTTTTCTTTAACTGTGCATGCAATGTCTTGTATATAATGTATACCCTGTTCATTTATGTAACTGTATTTGTAACCATGTATTATTTGTCTTAACTCTGTGCCCAGGACATACTTCAAAACGAGAGGTAACTCTCAATGTATTACTTCCTGGTAAAATATTTTATAAATAAATAAATAATGTTGCACTCACGATCAAGAGTAGTGGGTGAATTCAAACTTAAACTTTATTAAGTAATGCAATATAATAGGTGAACAAAATCTAACTATATACAAGAAAAAATATAAAAACTAGTCCAGAGTAGGTCTGCGAGATCTATATCAGAGCAATGGATAAGCGGCTAAAGGCAGTATATTGGCAGTGTTCACAGTGATTAGTGGCACCCAATTGTAATCTTGCTATTAGCCGCTTAAAGCCTGCTTGTATCCAGGCTTGCTGTCAATATACAGGCAGTCCTCGGTTATCCAACGGAATCCGTTCTGGAATTAGCGTTGGATAGTGAAACCGTTGTAAAGTGAGTCCCATGTTAATCAGTGGCGGTGAGTGTTGGATAACGCATTCCGGTGTCAAAAAAAGGCCCATAGGGGTGCATTGTATAACATGTATAACGGGGGTATTTATCCTTCTGCAGCAGAGGGTTAGCACTCAACTGGAGCTACAAAAGTAGCCAGGTGGATTTTGAGCTAGTGGTTACATAGACATTAAGTAGCCAATAGACCCTAGAATACTGTAAGTAGTGCCAGTAACTGTGCTAATCCTCTGCTGCACTAGTATTTACAAAGCTGACTATTACACTGCAGCTTCACACGTGAAAGTCAATGAACCCTTCAGCTGCTGGACTCAATTAATGTAATAGCAACTGACTAGGATTGTGCTCCCTAAGGCTGCGGTCCCACAGGCGTGCGCTGTGCGCACAAGCACCGGCCCCACAGTCACTCAGGGCCGAGTACATGCATCGGCGCACATTCAGCAGCCGCGCTGTGCTGCAAGATTCCACACACACACAAAAATTGTGTGCGGAACTTGCGACGGAGCCGTGGCCACGCCCCCGCCGGCGGTTCAGCCAATGAGGGCGAACCAGGCGCGTGAGGTCATGATCATGGCCATGTGCGGATGCAGCGCTGTGCACGCGCCGCCGCCCCCCGCCGGGCGCGCGTGCACTGGGACCGCAGCCTAAGAACTATCATTACGCTTCTGGTGCCTTTTTTAAGAGTGACTCGACTCAATATCGCTATCTATTTAGCTGGCTATAATTACTAGGTTTTCTGGTCTGTACATAGTGAACTGGCATATCTACGAACCAGTTCCATAGACCAAAAGGATACAGTAAATACTCCCATTATACACTGTGTGTATTGACATCAAACCTTGATACAAGCAGGCTTTAAGCGGCTAATGGGAAGATTACAATTAGGTGTCACTAATCACTGCCAATATACTGCCTTTAGCCGCTTATCCATTGCTCTGATATAGATCTCTCAGACCTACCCTGGACTAGTTTTAATATTTTTTCTTGAATATAGTTATATTTTGTTCACCGGTTTTTATTGGATTACCTATTAAAGATTAAGTTTTGATTCACCCACTACCCTCGGTCGCGAGCGCAACATTGCAGAGCTTGTGCCTTTTCTGCATTTGATTGTTTCTTTATCATGCTTAAAATCTGCTCTGGAATTAAAGTGACAACATTTTGAGATAGATAGGAATAGATGTTTTCCAACACCTATGTCTCAAATGAATTCTTGCTTTGCTTCTTTTGCATCAATACATGATTTGATTGAGAGGATTTTTATTATATGTGTTCATTTATTTTGCCATAAGTTTTCTCACATTTTGAATGCGTTTGAGTGGGTGGCATAAACTCACAATGTTATTTTAGTACAGGGGTGGCCAACTCCAGTTCTAAGGTCAGGTTTTAAGGATACCCCTGCTTCAGCATAGCCACCTGTACATAAGCAGGGATATCCTTAAACCTGACCTGTTAGTGGCCACTCCTGTTTGAGTACTTTGTCATTGAGGATCAGTGGGAATGTCTATTGCAGAAGTTCTCAACTCCAGTCCTCAAGGATCACTAACAGTCCAGGTCTTAAGTATACCCCTGCATGAGCACAGGTGGTTCTGTCAAAATGATTAGTCCAGCTGTGCTAATTAAAGGATAGCCTTAGAGAGCTGCACTGTTAGTGGTTCTTGAGGACTGCAATTGGGAACCTCTATTCTATACCCTGGGGGGCTCAACTCCAGTCCTCAACCCCCTCCCCAACCCCCCCCCCCCCCCACTCTTCCCCCTCTAATACTGTAGGTCAGGTTTTCAGGATATCCCTGCTTCAGCACAGGTGGCTCAGTCTTTCTCTAAGCCTCTGTTTGTGCCAACTATGCTGAAGCTGGGATATCCTGGAAACCTGACCTGTTGGGGGGGGGGTGCGCTTGAGGACTGGAGTCGAGCACCCCTGTTATATAGCACACCTTTGATAAAACCTTATTGCTAGTATGACTTTGCTTCACATACTGTAGCTTGGCAATGCATGTCAGGTCCCTGTGGTAGCGAAAGCAATAACATTTCTTTCCTTATACCGTACCAATGTATTACTAAATACAACATGACTAACCATTGTTTTTGACAAATTTCAACTCACTTGTAATACATAGGTAGGAAGATTCCGGTCTTTAAAGCAAATGTGAAACGGAAAAAGCAGCAGACAACCTAAGTCAAGTTTTTGGAAAGCCATTGGGGCCTATTCTAGTAGCTTCGATAAAATCACTGCCAAATCGAACGTTTTGGCATGACCCTACCTCATGTCTGGCATTTGTGTAATCATGGTATTCAGAAAAGAATCAGAAAGCATTACTGCAAGTCACAAACCGTGAGGTAGGAAAATGCCAATACCGCTCGGGACAGCTGTGACCTTATCTCAGCCTTTTTCTAAGATCTGACCTTGCGATCTGCCTGCAGACTGTAAGAACTGCACGGAGAGAGCTGCGTCACACCGCACAGCTCTGACAGACTATTGCGCTGAATTTATTGAAATAACAGAGGCAGGCAGCCTCTGACTGACTGGGATCGCAATTATGAATATCTTTGAAGTGGTTCAATAATGGTGTCAATGGTTATTCTCTGTCAATGAACTTAGGAACATTTTTTATATTTCCCAAATATTCGAGTATTATGTTTCAGTTTTCTCTAAGTCTTCAATATATTGTAAACCATATTTACACTGTGACACATACACCACACGTGTGGTAAGACAGTTGATGACATTTTTCAACATATTTTATTTTTTTAGTTACTGTAGATATCACATGCTTATCCCATGCTTAAATATCACATGCTTAAACCCACCTTAGCAAACTTGACACCCTCTACAATTCAATTTGTAGTTTTATTCTCCAATGCAACTATAACACACATCACTGCGAAATGCTCAAAGAACTAGATTGGTCATCACTCGAGTCTAGGCGCAAAGTTCACTTTTCCTGTCTTGCCTTCAAATTCTTTATGGGCAAGCTACCCAGCTACCTGAACAAGCTCCTCACCCCTACCACATGCAGCACCTATCATCTGAGATCAGACTCCAAAAGACTGTTCATGGTCCCAAGGCTCAACAAAGTATCCGTCCGCTCCTCCTTCTCTTACCGTGCACTCCAAAACTGGAACAACCTACCAGAGACTCTCACATCCACCACCAGTTTAAGCTCTTTCAAATCTAAGGCTGTCTCACATTTTAATCTGGTCTGTAACTGTTTCATACGCTCATAATATATATTATCTTTAACTGTGCACGCAATGTCTTGTATATAATGTATACCCTGCTCATTTATGTAACTGTATTTGTAACCATGTATTATTTGTCTTAACTCTGTGCCCAGGACATACTTGAAAACGAGAGGTAACTCTCAATGTATTACTTCCTGGTAAAATATTTTATAAATAAATATCCGTTTTCTGTGATTGCATGCTTTGCATCTGCCACATTTAAAATTTCCCACCAATCATAACTGGGTTCTAATGCTAAAAAGAAAGGGAAAAAAAGCGCAAAACCATAAATAATATAAATTGGGATAAGTGATCAAGGATTAATGGAATATAAACCAACGTGGTACATTCAATGTGCTTTAGTACTCATACGTCCGATGCTGCCAGATACCTGCGGTCTCCCAACTGCAATGACACAAAAATACAAACAATAGGTATCAGCGGCGCAATCTGAATAAATATATGAATAATACGTGCAATAAAGTGAAAATCAACCCTGTGCAATAGTTACTGGATGACAATTTGCACTGGTTTCACACAGCAGATGGTTCCCTTGAACAGGATGTTGATGAGGTAATGATCCGTTTGGAACCTCATACATGCCAAAAACATATACAAAAAGGTGTAGTACATTAACGTTTTACTATTAGATACACAAACAACACAGAGGGGGAGGATACACTTGCAATCTCCCCAATGGTAAAACACAATGAGTGTATTGAGGCGCACTCCAGCCTGGCTCCGGTTACGTCGGCCGCACGTCCTCCGCGTGCGCACGGCTTCCCTGGTCTACCTTTCTCTTTATGATAACAGCTCCTGGACGTCTGCGTGCTGAGCTGTTGGTACGGTGGTCTCAAGTTTCCAAAAGCCCTACGCTTTTCTCCTGTTTGTTGGCTTCTCCTGGGGGCTTCCCCCTTGTGTTGTTTGTGTATACTGATAGTAAAACGTTAATGCTCCATATGTTTATGTATATGTTTTTTTATTATTACTACCATTGAATTTCAAATTGTATTGATTGTCATTGAGAATTGCCACAAAGTCCAAATAGGACACCTCACTTCCCTCCCAAATGATGAGAATATCATCTATGTACCTCCTCCACAGCCTTAGCTGTAGAGGAAGTGCACCGACCACATGGAGGGATCCCCACTGTCCCAGATTAGCCATGGATGGGGTAAATGTTGTCCCCATCGCTGTGCCTAATATTTGTAAATAATAAGTGGAGTTAGTTTTTTTTAATTTTACTGCCGATGCTCATTGAAGAAGAGGGGGACTAGGGCGGCTTAATCGTGGCAGGGATAAATGAAGCTTGCAATCTATGTTTTTTGGTGCCTGAGGGACAGGGAGATAAAGTTACTTGCCCAAGGTCACATGGAGCCGACACTGGGAATTGAACCAAGTTCCCCTGCTCCAAACTCAGTCCCAGTCAGTGTCTTTACTCACTGAGTTGCTCCTTCTCCCAGTAGTATTGTGTTTTAATGTTTGTTAGGAGTAGAGGGGATGGGTGAAGGTGTATTTGGCCCGTGGTGGGTGTTTATGCCTACCGGGTGGGTAGCGGGAGGGGTTAACCCGTTTATTACCTTAGCAGTAGTAACACTAAGGTAATGAAGGGGTTAGCTCCTCTCGCAACCCTCACAGTAGGCATAAATACCCACCATGGGCCATATACCACCTTCACCCACCCCCTTTACCCCAACAAACCGGGCACTGGTATTTAACCCCTTCATTACCTTAGTGTTTAGCTGCTAAAGTAATGAAGCTGCCTGTAAATGTATTTTTATTACATAGGATTGAAGCAGGGTGTCTCCGGAGCAGATATTAATGTGTGTCAGTTCCAGAGACTCCCGGCTTCAATCCAGTGTAGTAAAAATAAACATTTTCTTCGAAGTCATACCGCAAATCCCATGAGATGAGATCTGCGAGTTGCTTGCTAGTTGCAGGCTCGATGAGATTGTCAGAGATACGAGAATAGGGTGATTTCACAAGAAATGCGAGTATGAGCTGTTTTTGACCTCCTGCTCGGTTTGTCTGAGCGGGAGCGCTACCGATCGGGAAGAAGCACTTCTCGAGCGAGTTTGGCATGTTATCGAAGCTTTCTGAATAGCTACTCATGCCAAATCCTTTGAGAAGTGCTCAAAATCCTCGATGAGTTTGTTATCAAACCTACTAGAATAGGTTCCATTGTATTTTGGAAAAGAATACACAAGGAAGATTTTATCAGAGGTCACCAATAGGTGTCTAAGGATCAAAGCACTCGGGCCCAAATCCACAAAAGCGTGCTAAGCTTTAGCACCCTATTACTCCCATTCCCATCATTTGGAGCTGAGGGTTGCTTACATTTAACACCCTTTTATGCATCTGGGCCTTGGACAAAAATGTACTTAATGTAAAAAACTTTACCATACTCTCAGTCTCGTTTACTAAGTCTTAAAGGGAGATTCACTAAGCACGGCTTTTGCATCCGATGTTAACTGCCAATCAAGTTAGTTAGTGAATCCCGACCTTATTCTTCTAGCTCCTTTATCATTATAAGGGCTCTTCTTTTATTTTAAACACACTAAACGGCTGTCTTTTTTTCCCCAAAAGGCCTAAATGAACATCTCAAAAACAAATATCATGTGATCAATGTTAATTTAAAATTTGATTTAAAAAAATAAAATGTAGTCATTTTTTTACAAAATTCACAAAAGAATGCTACTATATCGCTCGTCCGCCAAAACAGAACGTTATGTCATAAAGGTGTAAAAGGATATGAAAATGAAATGCATATTGGAATCTGCTAAATAGGACTGCTCCTTTAACAGCTATTATAAGACATCAATCTGTATCAGTGCGACCTCTGTATAACGAAATTATTTTTTTTGTCAGAGCAATATTTTTAATTATAAATATTTAAGCATAAGAATGAAATCTATCTCTTTTGTTTTTTCAGGGTTTTTTCTCTTGGCCCGTGTCTGTCGTGTGTAGTAATGGTATCTTTGATATTGAATCATTGACTGAAGCCTTAAGGACTGGCCCCTATGGAAGATGTGTTTATGAGTGTGACAATGATGTTGTTAGCCACCAGGTAAACCTAGGGAATAACCAATAGAAGCAAAAATCTCAGCTACGTCAAACTTAGTGTATGTATCAACGCAGAGGAAAGTTTGTTTTGACTCATGACTCCGTATAGAAAAGTTCAGTTTCTTGCATCTGGTGCAGAATGAACCAGAAGAGAAATAGTATGCCTGTAATCAGATTAAGTAGATGGCGTTCTGAACCATTCACCTCAATAATCGCAGCCTTGTAACTAAGTGTAGTCTACCCCCTAAGAAGCAAACCTGACACTGTCCATAAGTTAAAAGAGCCCTCGTCGACGATCGTTTCGCGTCTGCTGCTTTTTCAAGACTTCTGTGCCCAGAGTGTCCATTGATCTTTTTATTCCACTCCATGCACAAATATTTTAACATTTAATTCAATAAAGATATATTTTTAAATCAACCACACTATCCTACTACAGATAATAGAGTGCTACTTTAAACTGAGTTCTTTCTCTTCTGGTTCATTAATCAATTCATTCTCAGTCTAGCACCTTATCTACCCTATACTTTAATTCAGCTTGAGCAGAGGTTCCTTTACCTTTCCTACCCCTCCCCCTCCTTTCCCACGGTATATATCTGGTGCAGAATATTAGACTTGTGCCACATCAGATCTACTGTAACAGATCCCCACCCCTCCCCAAATAAAATAAATTGATATATCACATTATAATTTGTATGTCATGTAACCCGTCCCAATTCCTACTTGCTTTCCTAAAGTTGTATATGGGTGCAGGTGGGGAAAAATTGGAGCAAAGTACTTTGATACTTTAACACAGGGGTGAGCAAACTTTTTATGCCAAGCCCCCCTTTTCATCTATGAAATTTCTCGGGCCCCCCCTGCCTGATGTAATCAAAATCACATGACATCAGCGCACGTGAGCTGGTTCAGCCAATGAGGGCGAACCAGCTTTGTCACGCGTCCACAATCTCCTGCAGCCAAGTTCAGAAATCGCCTGGGGTGCAGGCGTGCGCACAGGCAGTCTACTAGTATTGGATCAGTGTTTATTTTATTGTTTGCTGGCATCTGGTAATATGTTTTTTTCTGGTGCACAAAGACAATCCATTTGAGGGGGCATTCATCCACCTATTTGCTACATCCCTTCCCTCTCCCGCCCCCCCTTTTTTTCCCCTCTCTTTTTTCCTTCTCTCTCTCACCTTCCCCCCCAGTGTCCCTCTCTCTCACCTTCCCCCCCCAGTGTCTCTGTCTGTCTCACCTTCCCCCCAGTCTCTCTCTCTCTCACCTTCCCCCCAGTGTCTCTCTCTCACCTTCTCCCCAGTGTCTCTCTCTCTCACCTTCCCCCCAGGTCTCTCTCTCTCTCACCTTCCCCCCAGTGTCTCTCTCTCACACCTTCCCCCAGTGTCTCTCTCACCTTCCCCCCAGTGCCTCTCTCTCTCTCTCTCTCACCTTCCCCCCATGTCTCTCTCACCTTCCCCCCAGGGTCTCTCTCACCTTTCCCCCCCAGTGTCTCTCTCACCTTCCCCCCAGTGTCTCTCTCGCCCTCCCCCCAATATGTCTCCCACCTCTCCATGTCTTTCCCCGCCTCCCCCAATATGTCTCCCACCTCTCCATGTCTCTCTCTCCCCCTCCCCCAATATGTCTCCCACCTCTCCATGTCTTTCTCCCCCTCCCCCCAATATGTGTCTCACCTCTCCATGTCTCTCTCTCCCCCCAATATGTCTCACACCTCTCCATGTCTCTCTCTCCCCCTCCCCTCAATATGTCTCCCACCTTTCCATGTCTATCACCCTCCCATCAATATGTCTCCCACCTCTCCATGTCTCTCTCTCCCCCCCCTCAATATGTCTCCCACCTCTCCATGTCTCTCTCTCCCCCTCCCCTCAATATGTCTCCCACCTCTCCATGTCTCTCTCTCCCCCCCCTCAATATGTCTCCCACCTCTCCATGTCTCTCTCTCCCCCTCCCCTCAATATGTCTCCCACCTCTCAATGTCTTTCTGAAAACTGGGACAGGAGGAGGAGGGGCTGTCTGTGTGCAGGGAAGGCCCCGCCCCCGCTGCAGGCAGACATCACACAGAAACAGCAGCAGGGAGCTTGTGAGCTGCTTGGCTGCCCGTGCACAGCTCTGCCCGCCCCCAGGCTTCCCTGCACGCAGCCTGCGCCCCCGCTAAACAATCTTGCGCCCTTGATGAATAGCTCTTCCTTTCATGTATTTTTTACACTTGGAATTTAAAGTTTTGCCAAAAAGCAACATGTAGCCCATAACAGTGCTTTCTTTCTGGGCATTGGTTGGAATTTCACCCAAATCACCCTTCGAACTCTTGGGAAGCATACTGGTCTGTGTCCAAAGTTAACACTGGGCACACTTTTGGATCCACAATAAGATTTTAAGGCACACTTTTACTGTTGCATCATTGTTGTTTTTTAAACAATATCAACTTTACAATAAAATACCCAATTCCGTTATCTGTAGTGAGAGCCACATGAGCAATGTTTCAGATTGTCATGCTTTCTTCACTCACCCTCATAAAATTGCAATTATTATGCTTTTGGCTCCTCACTTATTTGGCACCTGCAGATGCCATGGCTTTGTGACATAGGCTCATAAGCTGTGCTATGCCATGACATACCTTCCAGAAGACACCTCCCTTGTGTAGGCCATAAGTCGTCTTCCTGCACCAGAAGGTGTCTTATGGCATAGCACTCCTTAGTAGACATGGGCGGTGATGAAGGTTCCTTAGCGTACCGAAACGTTGGTTGTTCCTGACTGCGAATACCCTCACATTTACTTCAACTTACCTTGTTGTGCTGTATTGTTTCTTCTACGCCCTTTTTCATTCTTAGGGGGCAATTATATGAGTTAAACTCGTGTACATTTGTGAGGGAATGGCTGCTTTATTGTTGAATCAGAAAAATGTACCACAATGTTTAAACTGCAAGTAATTTCATATGTGTTGTACTTCCCGCCTTTAGGTTGTCAACATGGAATTTGAAGGAGGATTGACAGCTGCTTTTACCATGATGGGCTTTACTAAATCCGTTGGTGTAAGAACTACAACCATCTATGGAACTAGGGTAAATGTTACTAATGGCTAAATGATTTACCAATTAGTTATCAGACTTTGAAACTCATATTGTTGCCAGTGTCCCTCTTGACATAATTATTTGAAAGTTCATGAACTTGTTTCTATTTAATTTCAGCCCTTTGTGAAGTTGTATTTAATCTAAAAAAAAATCTACAGTCCTTAAAATAAATGTTAATCTAGGAATGCAAGATGACAAGCGAATTGAATCATATATTGAACAAAAAACTGTTTTGTTTATTGACAAACTGATTTTGTCCACTTACTCACTTTTTACAAGTCAAAATATTATAGTTGTGAACTAGTAAGAACATTTTCTACCTCGAATAACATTAGAGCATTCTAAACCATTTTATATAAAATACTGACAAACTTCTCAGGAGTCACTAACTTATGCACCTTCAATGCACTAGCTATATACAACAGCAACAAATTACCCATAGATGTAATTTTATTTCCTACTGTATATGTCCAGGTCACTAAAGCATAGAGATACTTTATTCAGAAAATCATCTCAGTAAATAAATACCATGCAGTGCAAAGTGATCATTTTTTTTAACTTGAATTTTTATTATCTTTCCAGCAGAGATATACAGAGATAAAACATTTATGGGGGGGTGCTAGGGTGGGGGGGTGGATACAAAAAATGAAAAAAAGGGGGGGTTAGGGGGAGGACAGCACAGTGGAGGAATAACATTTCTTGCCGAGAAGTACAGTGATAAAACATTTTTTTTTAATAATGGGGGGAGGGGGGAAAGGATAGGGGGGGGAAGATAGGAGGGAGAAAAGAAAGGAAAAGAACTAAACATTAGCAAAACCACAGATATACTGCTAAACATCGTTTTGAATTAAATTGAGGGGTCAATATGAAAACTTCTAAATTTCCTATACAGACCATCTCTGGAGACCTTAGATAATACAAAAACATCTGTTTTTGATCTGCCTCCCTGGACAACCATTGTCCTCGCTTTCTATTGGCTAATCTGGGTTAGGGGACAGGGGGGAGAGAACAAAAACTTGGAGGTGGGGGGTTGGGACTGGAACAAATTGAAAAAAAAAAGGGGCATGTATACGTCTCCGGGAAAACATTCCCGATGCTCACCTGCCCTTGGGAAAAAAAGTCTAGGGTGCGGGAGGAACAAAAAAATAAGGGCAACTGTGTCTATAGTGACACAGATATAGTTGGGGGGTAGTCGAGAAACCATCAATCAATCCAGGTCCCCAGCCTGGGGTCTCTTCTGACTTTGGGCCTATTGTTTAGATATGGCTAGACTGTGCTCCTACCAAAAACAATGATTACATTAGTGAACCATAAGTGAGCCAATATAGAGTTGGACCTGAAAACATAAAACAATAATTACTCCGACCCGGAATATAGATATGGAACACAGTTTAGGATTTGGTCCCAGCTTCGGATAACTGTTTCGCCAAAGAGATCAGGTGGGAGGATCTTCTCGTGGGAATCGTGGACCAAGATGGTTCCAGGGTCGGGGGGTTCTCGCTTCCTGGAGTAAATCCGGAGAAACGGGAGTTGAAGCCTAGATGTTCGAGGAAGGCCTCCCCGTCGTTCGGATTCCTGAGTGTCTGAAGTCTTCCATTTTGAACTACTTAGAGTCCAAAGGGAAATGTCCATCTATAATTAATATTGCGGTCTCAGCTTCGCCGTCACCTATCGGAGATCTCTTCTTTTGAGTGCGTGTAGATGGACCCAGATCTGCGTAAACCTGTAGGGGTATATTTTGAAACTTGAGATCTCTGGTACCTCTCATCACTGTGCTGAAGGCTTCCTTTGTTTTAAAATAATGGAATCTCAACACCACGTCCCTTGGTCTGTCTCCTGGTTGAGGTCTCGTTCTTAGGGCTCTGTGGCATCTGTCCAGGGTAAGAGACTCCTTTGTAGAGTCAGGGAGGGCTGACGTTAACAATTGCTCATGAACCCCTCAATGTCCGTTACAGAATCTGAAATCCCCCGGATCCGAAGATTATTATGATGGTCTCTATTCTACGCATCTTCCTGTCTATCTCTGATATCTAGGAGCTGGGACTTAATTTCTTTGAGCTCAATGTCCATCCGAGATTGCTGGGTGATTGTAGCATCAGTTAGAAGTAGCACACTTATCACTAGTGGTAGATGTCAATATTAAAATTATCTTTAATTGAATAAACTATTAAAATAAATGGTGCATGAATAAGATTAAAAATTCTTCATGACTCAATATGTCAGATAACTTGGAAAATTACCAGTAGTAGTGAATCACTACCGTTAAATGGACCCCTATTGTCGGTCTCTGGGAGTGGCAGTGTCTAGTTGCTTAAATTAATATAGATAGATGATTATACTCCCCCCTGGCCAGGGAGAGGAGTAAGGTGGTATGAAGCTGCGATTCGTATGTCTCATTAAGTGCTATACAATGTAGCCTGGAACAGCAGTGTATGCTATAATGCTCGAGATTCTAATTTTCTTCTCATTCAGGGTCACACAGCTTTGCCATATATATGGGGAGCAGATCAGCTGCAGCTGTGCTGCTTAAATCTCCCTATACAAATATGTAGCTGAATTTTGCTGTGTAATCAGCAATGCTTAGAGCCTCTGTAATCACAATAAGAACGAGAGGTATATTCGGATAGCAGCATATATAGTTGTGCTAGTATAACAGTGGCATGTCTGATACTCCCTACGTACCAACTGTTCACCCTGTTTGAGCAGTATTGCATACGGGGATAATGCCCGCTCCTAATCCTCACGGTAAGTATCAGAAGTAGGATAGGAGACTATATCGATGGCGTTCCGAGCCATTCCCCTCAAAATCGCAGCCTTATAGTATGTACGTATCTACCACTGGTAAAGTAAGGTAAAGCTGACACTGCCACAATTTAAATGAGCCCCGTCCACGTGTTACCGCTTTGTCAAGACTCCTGGGCTCAGGAGTATGCAATACTGCTCAAACAGGGTGAACAGTTCTTACGTAGGGAGTATCAGACATCCGCTACTGCCACTGTTATACTAGCACAACTATATATGCTGCTATCCGAATATACCTCTCATTCTTATTGTGATTACGGAGGCTCTAAGCATTGCTGATTACACAGCAAAATTCAGCTACATATTTGTATAGGGAGATTTAAGCAGCACAGCTGCAGCTGATCTGCTCCCCATATATATGGCATACACTGCTGTTCCAGGCTACATTGTATAGCACTAAGGGCCTCATGCAGAGAGCAGCGCAAAAAGTGAAAGCGGCATTAATTGGCGGATTCTGCCTTCAGAAAGGCAGAAACCGGCAAGTTTAAAAAAAAGCGCCATTTTTTTTTTTCCCCTTAAAATTCGCCGCGCGCCTGGAGAGTTTTAAATCTCTCCAGTTTTTTTCTCTGCCGTATGCAGAGAGCCGCGATCGCCATCTAGTGGCTGTTCGCGGCAAAAAATGGCGCGATTTTCAACATTTTCCCTCTCCACCAAGCAGCTGGCGCTCCGCGGCCGGTGGAGAGGGAAAAAAAAAAAACGCGCTTTTTTCCCCAGTAGTTTCAACAGCGCTTATAGCGCTGGTTGAAACTCTCCATATGCAGAAAGGCAGTTTTCTGCCCTTTCTGCATATGGACATAAAAACTCTCCAAAAAAGGTAAAAATTTTCCCCCTCTCCAATTCTGCATAGCGCTGCTCTCTGCATGAGGCCCTTAATGAGACATACGAATCGCAGGTTCATACCACCTTACTCCTCTCCCTGGCCAGGGGGGAGTATAATCATCTACTGTATCTATATTAATTTAAGCAACTAGACACTAGTGATAACAGAGTGCTACTTCTAACTGAGTTCTTTTTTCTCTCGGTTTATTGTCAATGCAATTCTCAGTCAAGCACCTTATCCACATTATTAGGTACTTACTTTCCAGTTGAGCAGAGGTTCATTTACCTTCCCTATCCCTTCCCCCTCCTTATCCCATACTGTACTTATTAATGAGCTAATAAAGTTTATTTATTATTTATAAACATTTTACCAGGGGAAAAAAGATACACCTCTCATTTTCAAGTGTGTCCTGGGCACAAAGTAATGTTGCAACATTATACGTTACAGTTACAAACATGTTCAAAGTAGGAAACAGCCGAAGTCTTGTAAGAACTTAAAAAGGAAGCAGATTTGAAGGACTTTGGTAAATTGTTCCTGCAATTTCCCAGCAGCGGGGTTTCTGGAGGCGGATGTAAGGAGATAAGTGCTGCGTACAATAAGGGTGAGAAACCTGCTCAGATAATTGGGTAACTTGTCCAGAAAGTACTTGAAAGTGAGACAGGAAAGATGTACATCACGTCTGGACTCACGTTAAGGGGAGGTAAGGAGGGGGGGACTCTGACTGTACAAGCACTTGCTAAGTAGCCACAAGAAATCAAACCCCTCCCAAGTCAAACTTAAAAAAATATATAATTACAAATACTTATAGGTGTCAGATTTTTATAAATAAAGCATTAGTCGTCCAGATGAAACACTTTAATTGGAATTAGTTCAATGTTGATCCTAGGAGGGATTGCCCATTTAATAGGTTAAAACGATGAGATGACTTAAAGTATAAGTATTTTTGAATAATGTTTTATGGTTTGAAAAAGGGAGGTATGTGATTGACAATCCTATATGCAGTAATAAAGTAAACAGATTTATCCTGGTCTCCTCCTTGTAGGTACAGTAATTCACTAAGAAAGGTGGCAGAATACGGGAGTTAACACAGTTAACAAAGAGCAGCAAACCCTTACGAAACTTTAAATGATAATGTTTTCATGTCCATATCTATTTTTAAAAATGTAAAGCAGCAATCCATCATACTCCCATTTTTTTTTCTAGATTGATTTGATTTCCACAATTTGAACCGTGGGTCCTTTGGTGCAGAACCGTGCTATTTTTCTCTCCGGGGACCCCCTTGCTCTTGAGATACTTACTGTTTTAGTTTCCTGTGTTTCAACATGGCCACCAAGTCCCGTGGTTCCTACAGGCCAGTAGGAAGCAACAACAGGTGACGTCACTGCTTCCTATTGGATGACTGCAGTTGCCATCTTTGAAACTCCAGGAAGTAAACCAGCAAATAAAACGGTAAGTATCTCGGGAACCTGAGGGTCCCTGGAGTTTAAAGTAGCAGAGGTTCTGCTCTGTTGGATCCATGCAGCTCAAATTTAGTATGGAAAAGGGTGGGATTGCTACTTTAAAAGGCATCAATCATGTAGTTTTAATCTATCATGTATTAGTGCCTTTGGTGCGTGACTGCACCTTTAACACTTACGGCATGATTCAGTATAGTCCGAAATTACTTACTTCAGTGCGAGATTTTGTCTGGCCGATGGCCACCTCAGACTATATTGAATCATCCATCCCCTTGGTTTATATAGTGTTGAAAATCTTTTAGCCTGATCTTTCCTAGATATAATAATTCTGCATCCGGTTCAGCACACAAAATTGTCCGAAGTTAATACTTACATATAGCAGGTATATGGTAGTGCACATCAAATATGTCATATGCTTTTCAAAGATGTTATAAGTTCTCTGTTCTTCCTTCCTCTCTTCCTGGATGGAATCCTCTTCTCTTGCTGTTAACCTGTTCCTCCCAGCTATTATCCTTCAGTCCTCATTTGCAATTCTGCTCATCTTTTATCCATAGAAAACTGCCTCTCACATGAGCACAGTGTTTACTTCTCATCCGTTTTAACTTGGACCCCATGGGCTTATGCCTGCTGCATTACACAGCTTTTCAACACAACCTGCGTTTAAGAAGTGCATTAGATCTGCATGTAACCAGTGGCAGAGTTCCCATTAGGCTGAGTAGGCTATAGCCTAGAGTGGCCATTTTTTGGGGGAGGCAGTTTGTTTGTGTGAATGTGTGTGTATCTTACCTTTTCTGTAGCAGACCCTCTCCTGTAGCGTTGCGTCGTCATGACGCCATATGCTGAGGAGGAGGGCTATCCTCCAGCCTACAGGTGTCAAAAAGCAAAATCCGCCACTGCATGTAACATTAGGGATATGGAATAGCCTGTATATCCAAATCCAGGAGCCTGCTTTAATGATTTCAGTCATGGTTTCTAGAGAAATGAATATATTAATATAGCTGCTATTTTCTTTTAAGAGAAGTGTAGATTTTACTGCTTGTTGATTCATAGTTTATGATTTGAAATGTGAAATCTGAGTGCTGAATATTTATACAAGTTCTTTGATTTTGCTATGATCATCTCAAAACCTCTTTGAGAAGCATTGCACCTTTTGAAGGGATTGCCCTTTTAGTGTGACTAGTTATGTAAATGTTGTCTCTAACCACTTTGATCTTGATTATAATACTCTATAGTTTGACCGTGGACTTCATTCTTGGCTATAAACCTATATTTTCCCCAGAATTACGGCAACTTACGATAATAAGGAAAATACTACATTTTATCTCCATAATGTCTTCTGCCTCTATTTAATAACTGCTTTTAATCTTGTTTATTTTTTGTAAAATGTTCCAGCCTCAACGTTATTACCTCTCTCTATCTCATTATTGTGCCAGCCTGGCTGATTTGTTTAACAAAAGCTCCATTCTAACAGCAGCTGGAGATCACTTTGATTTTGCTCTGCAAGTTTTTCAGCTGTCAGATCTGTTCACATGATCAGTTTGATGCAAAACACACTCCTCAGTGGAAGTAAAAAGAATTCAAGGTTTCCTTCAGTTGTTTTTGTCTTTGTATAAACTGAGAGCCATAGTTACAAATACAAGATTTTGCATGATAGTTTGTTGCAACCTGAACCATATCTTTCCTGTGGTTTTGTATGGACATTTTATTTTGTTTGATTTGGTATTTGGTAATGTTGGGTTTAATATAGTCTAATTATTATTCCATATATCCCATCTGACTGTAGGCCACAAAATGTGGAATGCAAGAATGAAGTGGTTTGAAAAGAAATTGGGTGATGCCACAAGGCATTTGGGCCATAATTACTAAGTGGGGCTAAATGAATGGGTCATAAGGTGTGTTGTTGCTGATTACTGCACAGCAAATATAGCCACTTGCGCCATCTAACATGACTAAATAATCAATAAATAAACGCCACAATTAGTACCATAAGTTACACCTGTCCTGTTTTCTGGAGGGAAATTCCATGATAATTATATTTTGTCTAAAGTAATGTGTGAACGTCTTTGAACAAATGGTTGTTATTACAACCTTGTGCATAGCTTCTGTTTTTATCACCCCTACGTTAATGATCACTTTTTCTTTAATTTGTCGGGAATATGTACTATTGGCTTTGTCACTGTTCATATGGTTACGTCCCCAATATGAACCAATGCTTAACATAAATATGGAACCATACAATACTTTACATCTGAATTTGGACTTTAGAAACTGAAACATGGCACAAGATGCATGCCAGTTTTTACATTTCTAATATACTTTGCTAACCAGGGGCTGTGTTTCAGCTGTCAATTTCAATATAGAGCATATTCATAAAAGCTAGACTATAGTATCCTAAAACAGCGGTGCGCAAAGTGGGGGGCGCGCCCCCCATGGGGGCGGGAGAATTTCCAGGGGGGGGCACGGCGGCTACAGAGGTCCCGCGCTCTCCCCCAAGGCACTTAAAATAAGTGCCAGGGGGACTGCGTGAGGCCTCTGCAGCTTTACTTACCAGATCTTTGGCGACGCGTCGCCATGGTAACTAGCGTCAAATGATGCCGCGGGGTCATGTGATGTCATGTTGCCATGGTAGCATAACGTCACATGACATCGTGATGTCATTTGACGCCGGAGCCGAGGAGAGAGGGGGCGCAAGGCAGAAGGTAAGGAGGTAGGGGGCGGGGGGGAGCGCACGTTAAAAAATTTGCGCACCCGTGTCCTAAAAACACTTCATAATTCACCATTCCTTTATTTCAGTGGTGGCCAACTCCAGTCCTCAAGGGCCACCAACAGGTCAGGTCTTAAAAGATATCCCTGCTTCAGCACAGGTGGCTCAGTCAGAATGATTGAGCCACTGATGGACACACCTGTGCTAAAGCAGGGATATCCCTAATACATGGCCTGTTAGTGGCTGTTGAGGACTGGAGTCGGCCACCCCTGCTTTATTTTCTTTCTTCTGTCTGTAGCACGTGACCTCATTTGCTACAGTATATTCGAAACTGGGTTATGTGGGAAGTTCCTCATAATATAAGGTGAAAAACTGTGTCTATGCAAACAAGTTGGCTTTTGTTTTGTTAACTAAACATAAGTATTTCCATAAATGGCAGCAACAAATACAAGGTTACTTTCGAAAAACATCTCCAATGACAGAAATTGACTGTAAGCCAGAACAATCTGAAACTTTAATTAAAGACAAATATTTGTTGTATTAGCAAATGTCTTTAGGGCTTAATATTAACACCTCGCCTGAAGTGGCTTTAGATGCAGCGGAATTCCAGTGCAATGTCTCGGACACCACCGGCCCTTCCTTTGGCTATGGACTATGTCATTCTGAAAACTTGGATAATTGGTTGCTATAATATCCACTGCTACTGGATACCGGAGGACTTTTGTATCTCCAATTTTAAATCTGATTACTTGTTTAAAGATTATGAGCCTTAGTAGCAGTGCTTCATATTTGACAATTGTGTAGTGTCTCATGTACAGTTTATTTTCTTTCTATACTCCTTATCAGTAGAAGTGATGTTCCTCCCTCGTTATTTGTTTATTTTTTTTGTCTACTAATTCTTTATCGCATTTTTGTTGTATATTCCTTTGTTGTCTGTAAAGAATCTATTTTAGTTTTTATGATTTTTGCACCAACTGGGATTTGATAAAATATGAAAACTGCACCTATTCCTCTTAATCAAATTCTGCTTTGAGCAGGTGTGGGAGGGAAGCACATTTATGGGTGTAACCCAACATAGTCCGTTGAATTTCGCAGGGGCTCTCTGAATGGGGAAGTGTTTGCCAATCAAGTGTTTTCTTTACCCTTATCAGAGAACTAATAAAGTTGGGAAGGGGGGAACTCGGACTGTAGAAAAGGGAGGAAATCACACCCCTCCCAAGTCTAACTTTAAAAAGAAATAAAAAATACTTATAGCTGTAAGATTTGGGTCAAAAAAAGGTATTAATCACCCAGATGAGACCCCTTAAATATAGCAGTGGAATTAGTACACTTTGGTCCTAAACGGGATTGCCCTTTTAAGCAGCAGAACATGTGTGTTTTTTTAATAAAAGCAGTGGGTCTCTGGAGCTGAACTGCATTCATTTCAGCTCAGGGTCCCCTGCTTCCCGAGATACATACCATCATTGGGGGTGCCGGTAGCAGCAGGCCGATAGGAAGCCACAAAGGAAGACGTTACGTCTTCCTATTGGCCCGCGTGATGCGGGACATTGAAGCCTCCATTTCAATAGCCCAGCCAAAGCTGCTACCAGCACCCCCTACGGAGGTATCTCGGAAGCAGGGAGTCCCCGGAGCTGACACATGTAAACGCAGGATTGCTGCTTTAAAGGATACAGAAATATATCACTTCATTACTCATCGTAGTCTAAGTGGGACCTCTGCTGGGCATATTTGGGAGTGTTCACAAAATGAATATTAACAGTATAACCGAGTGGTTTCCAATCTTTTTTCGGTTAAAGAACCCTAGAATTATATTGTGAAATTCTGTCGAACCCCAGCCCATTGCCCCCCCATCTCTCTTTCCCCCGTCTCTCTCCCCCCCAATCTCTCCCTCTACCCCTCTCTTCTCTCTTCCCCCTCATCTCTCTCTCCCCCTCATCTTTCTCTCCTCCCCTCATCTCTCTCTCCCCCCTCTCTTCCCCTCTTACACTCTCCCTCCTCTCTCTTCCCGTCCTCCCATCTCTCTTTTCCCCTTCCCTCTGTTTCTCAATTCTTCTGTTTCTCCCCGTCTCTCTCTGTCTCTCTGCCCCTCCTCCCTGTACACACACACACTTTACCTTGGAGTGAGGAGGTCTCCTGTGCTGCTCTGGTCTGCAGCTGCCTCCTCTGATTGGGCGGAATTAGGTCCCAACTTCCAGCGCCGTCTGGAGGAGGGAGGTGAATGCCGAACACTTCTCCCGCTGGGGAGCCGTGGATCTGCCGCCACCGGGCCTGGGACAGTTATCCCAACTCTTTCCCCCCCACCCGGGTTAAAAATCACTGGTAGAACAACTCTTCTGTTTGCAAAGATGTCAAGGAACAAGGACCCTGATTCTATGGACTGCAATATGGTCTTAGCTTGATGGATAATTCTACGTGCTTCAATTGGTGCATTTTTTCACAATCACAGAGCACCTCTGCAATTCCTGAGTTGTCATTTCTACTTCAGTTTGTGATGCCACCCGTGTTATTCCCTGCTAGCAGTCTGTTACTATAAACTAGAAATAACAGATAATGAATTTTAAGAATTCCTCTAGTTCAGGCCTGCACAACACGCGGCCCGCGGGCCGCATGCGGCCCGCTGGCACTCACTGTGCGGCCCGCGGCAGTGGCTGCTTTCCGTCCCTCCTCCTCCTCCCGAGCCCCCTCTCCCTCCCCCGCGAGCCAAGCCCGCTCTCCCCTTCCTCCCAGAGGGAGCCGAGCCCGCTCTCCCCTTCCTCCCCGAGGGAGCCGAGCCCGCTCTCCCCTTCCTCCCCGGGGGAGCCGAGCCCGCTCTCAAGTGTGGCACTTCCGGTGCCCGCTGCTTGCGAGCGAGCGCACGCAGTCCCGTTGTGATCGGAGGTGTAGGGGAGGTGAGGAGGTGAGGAGGTGATGTGAGGTGCAGGGGGATATGTGCAGGGGGGGTGATGTGCAAGGGGGGGGGTGATGTGCAAGGGGGGGTGATGTGCAAGGGGGGGGATATGTGCAGGGGGGTGATGTGCAAGGGGGGGTGATGTGAAGGGGGGGTGATGTGCAGGGGGGGTGATGTGCAGGGGGGGTGATGTGAAGGGGGGTGATGTGCAGGAGGGGTGATGTGAGGTGCAGGAGGGGTGATGTGAGGTGCAGGGCGTGAGGTGCAGGGGGGTGATGTGAGGTGCAGGAGGAGTGATGTGAGGTGCAGGGGGTGAGGTGCAGGGGGGTTGATTGGAGGTGCAGGGGGAGTGATTGGAGGTGCAGAGAGGGGTGATTGGAGGTGCAGAGGTGGGTCTTTGGAGGTGCAGGGGGGGTGATTGGAGGTGCAAGGGGGGGTGATTGGAGGTGCAAGGGGGGAGAATGATGTGAGGTGCACGGGGGAGAATGATGTGAGGTGCACGGGGGGAGAATGATGTGAGGTGCAGGGGGGAGAAGGATCTGAGGTGCAGGAGGGTGGGATGTGTGTGGTGTGCAGGGGGGTATTGTGTGTTTGATGTGGAGGGGGAGTATTATGTGTGTGGGTGAGGGGGAGAGATGCGGGTATGAGAGATAGATGGGGAGTATCGCAAAGGTTGATAGTGAGGGGTTCTGGGGGAGATATGAGGATGATGAGGGGTGCTGGGGGAGATATATGAGGATGATGATGATGAGAGGTGCTGGAGGAGAGATGATGATGATGATGATGATGATGATGATGATTTTACCAGTGCGGTCCAATTTTTTTTTCCTTGAAGCAGTTCGGCCCTTCTCGCTTTACGAGTTGTGCAGGCCTGCTGTAGGTTGAGGAAAGGGCATGGACTCCGAAACGTTGCAATTCTTGTGCTAGAGATCAGTAGATGTCTAGATTAGGTCAAACGCCATAAAAAAATTTTTTTTAAAAACACAAACCATTGTTGTTTGTGTGTTACATACAAGTGAGAAAAAACCTGCACACAATACAAAGAGGTAATGAGGGCCCTGCTCATGAGAGCTGCCAATCTAGATGTATTCAGAAGCATATAAAATACATAAGGTGTTTTAAAAGAATTGAGATGGGTATCTCCAGGCAAGGTACTTTAGGTCACCAATACCAGTTTGTTTTGTACAGTAAATAGTTATGAAATAACAATGGATAGTGTAAAAAAAAAAAAAAAAAAACCTTCACAATTTATTGAGACTGAAATGTGACCTTCATTAGGGTAGCAGCGTTATTTTACTACTCACTGGCACTTACCTATACCACATTTACTTTCAAAATATTAACAAGAATCCAATTTCTGGTGCTCACTACAGTATATTGTTATTGCAACATATATGTAGGATTTTCTTTCTAGACATTCCCTTGTGGGCGATGAGGTGAGGTCAAACATGCTAAAATGGTGCAGTCAACACGAGTAACTTGATATCTGCTTCCAGGCCGTGTTCTGTGTTCAGGTTTGCTCTGACTTACTGTTTGTTCACATGTTTTCTGTGTCCCAGGTAGAATTACAGGTAGTTTCGTTTCCTTCCAATTGCTTATTCTTATATGGAAATGGAAAATCATTGTAGGTGTAAAGATCAGTGTAGTTATATGTGTATTCAGAGGAGATACAAATGCAGAATATGTTTCACATTGTTATTGTTTGGTTATTAATTTGCAGTGGATGCTATATTGAAACAAATGTAAAATGAATTGTCTAAAACAGCGGTGCGCAAACTGTGGGGCGCGACCCCCAGGGGGGGGGCGCGACACTGCCGACGGGGGGCGCGGGGTTTACAGAGGCCCAGCGCGCTTCCCGGAGGCGCTTAAATTAAGTGCCGGGGGAGCTGCAGGGCCTCTGTAAACCTAACTTACCGTGGCTCCGGCGGCTTCCTCCCTGTGTTGCCATGGCAACGCGGCGTCAAAATGACGCTGCGAGGTCATGTGACGTCACATTGCTATGGCAACGTGACGTCATTACGCCGGAGCGCGGGTAAGTTGGGGTTGGGAGGGGGGCGCGGAAGTGAGGGGACAGCCGGCAGGGGGACGCAGGGAAAAAAGTTTGCGCCCCCCTGGTCTAAAACGTATGTCATACTTTTCAGTAGCTATTATATGGGAGATGTTTATTGTGCCATTCCCTATGTGTGGTGATCTTTTTTAGACTCCATTAGGTATTATTCGTCCCACAAGATATCTACCTCATGTGTACACTATATATTTTTTAAAGGAGGTTCTGGACTTTATGACATTCATCTAGGCACTTTGCACAGAGCTTTTTGTTGTCTGAGCACCAGATCCCTGAATGTATTTGTTGATTTCTGGTATGTAAGGGGTCAGAAAGCTTGATTCTTAATTAATTGTGTTGCCTGCTAATTGTCCAGCCTGTAACAGGCAGTTATGGGGGGAGCTGATGTGACTGTTTAGGTGTACAGTATACATTTCAAAGAAGTCTAGGGACACATAGCATCTTAAGAGTGTGCATCTTAAAGTGAGTTTGATCAGACATTAAAAAAGTTATGATGGGTAAAAAAAAGTGACAAAACCCCTCCACCGCACAGTAAATCAAAATAGCACTTGTGGTACATTTGCATGTCTCAGGCCTTGCCCCCGCTGCATGCTGCAGCGTCCGCTGTGGCGGACGCTGCGCTCACCAGAGCCCTCCCCGCAACGGCGCCGGGCCCGCTGCGAGGGGGGGCCGCAGCGCTCGCGCGAGAGCTACTCCTGCTCTCAATAGAATTGAGAGCAGGAACTCGCGTCGAGCGGCTAGGCACGCCCCCCGGCGGTTCAGCCAATGAGGGCGAACCTGCCGGGTGACGTCATGGCCGCGCCCCTGTCACTCCTCCGGCACGCCCCCCCCCAGTCTCTGCTCCTGCAGTGAGCTGCAGACCAGTGAATCGCCGGAACGCGCAGCCGAAAGCGCGGGCGCGCATTAGAGCGCCGTGACCGGGGCCTTAGCCTCAGACAGGTCTGCAACCCTGTCTTTCCCCATTATCGCTTTGCAAACAGTGATTCTACTTCAGCCAGGGATTCTGGTTGGTGACATGCAAATGAGCAAAGTGTGTCACTCTTTAAAGCTGGGATCTTTAAGTGAATATGTAGTTTGACCGTAGTTGGACTAAAGGTGATCCCTGGACTAAAGACTGGATCCCTCCACAAGTTCATCTACACAAGGATATCACTAGGCAGCCTACAGTGAGCTTGTGTCTCCACACTGTTATCCCAAGCCTGTTGGCCTGCACCATTAGCCCCCCCCCCCTTTTTTTGTTTACAGCACCAAAACTTGTCTGCACACACTCATCACACCTTCCTCTCCCATCCCCCAAATCCCTCTGCAATCAATTAACAACACACCCTAGTACTGCCAAATGCGGCACGCTTTCAGTAGCAGACAAAAGACACACTACTGCTGTCCGTTCCGTTTACTACACATGCCAACTGGATACACCAAAGCTTCACACAAAGTTACCTACATTTCTGATAATGAAGCTGCTACTTACCTCAACTCTGTTTTTTGCTGCGGCCTTATGGAAATGTTACTCTCTCTCACGGCCGCCGACAGATTTCCCGGGACCAGGACTACAACTCTGACCACCACCACCCCCCCCCCCCACCCTGTCAGCAGTGTTGCGAGCCTCATTTCACACCTCGCGAGCCCCCTCTATTTCCCTCCCTCTTCCCATTTATTTCTCTCCCCTCCATCTCGCCTCTCACTCTCCCCCCTCTCACTCAATCCTTGCCCCCCGCCTCACATGTATTTCTCTCCCCTACATCTCACTCTTACTCCCTCTTTTCCTCACTCACCCCCTCTCTCCTCTCACTCTCCCCCCTCCATCAATTACCCCATCAATTACCCCACTCTCACTCAATCCCCCTCCTCATACTCATTCCCTCCCCCCCCACACAATTCCCCCCACAAAATATATACCAAAAAACACCCCCCATTGCAGAAAACTTTCCACCCCAAATACAAAAAATCCCCACACCCCAAATATATACAACCCCTCCAAATACATACCACACCCCCACCTCCCCAATACATATAAAACAATACATATAACCCCCCCAATACATATATAAAAAAACAATACGTATAAAATATATATATATAAACCCCCCATACCTACTGTATATATTTATAAAAAAATACATATAAAACCCACCCAAATACATGTAAAACCCCAAATACATATAAAAAAGACCCCAATTCACTGTACATATAAAAAAAAATACCTCAATGCATATAAAAAAAAAAACCCAACACATATAAAAAAACAAAACATATAAAAAGACCCCAATACATATAAAACATCCCACCAATATCGATATAAAAAAAAAACCCAACACAAATACATATAAAAAAACAATGCATATAAAATACACCCCCGCCCCCCAATACTTTAAAAAAACCAGACTTACCGTGGATGGACAGACTGAGCCCGGTGTCTGGGGAGGCACGGCCGGCGCTGCAAGTTGGAGGGCCCCGGCTCTCCGTCAGCTGCAGACATCTGTCCCACGTGCTTCCAACGCTTGCGCGTGTGCCAGGCCTCCCTCTGCTGCCACGCGCCGGAAGCTGGGCCAAGCTTACCTCTGGCACACTGACATCAAAGCGGCCCGTCGCGTGCCGGCATTGGAAGCTCGGCGTGGGACAGAGAAGGAAGAGGCCTGCAGCGGATGGAGAGTTGGGGCCTGGCCAGAGGCCCAACTTGCAGTGCCGGCCGGGCCCCCCGCAGACACCGGGCCTGGGACACCTGTCCCTTCTGTCCCCCCCTGTCGACGGCCCTTCTCTCTCTATCCACTACAAACTTCTCCTTCCTGGCCCACATGCAATGTAATCATACACCCTGAACTACTCAACAGCCTTGTACTATCTACTGAATGTTGGTGGAGAACTCCGAAAACCAGCACTCCAACCACCACTCATTCTAATGGCAAACATCACAACTTTATAGCCTGCAAACAATTACTCACATTTTTATTTATACTGTTACTCTCTTTAGGAGGGGATATTGAACTCCACTCAGCCCCCCTCTTTTCAACTCTGTTCCATGCCTCTTATAATGCCCCTTTCAAATTCCAAAAAAGGCTATCTGTCGCCCATATAAATATTCAAAGCTTGCTGCCCAAACTGGGTGAACTAAGGGCATGGTTCCTTCTACATAAGCCTAAACATTGTCTCCAACTACAGGTCAATCTCTCTTCTCCCAATACTATCAAATACAAATATCACTTGTGAGCACATTCACATATCTCAGACAGGTCTGCAACATGGCTTTTCACCATTATCTCTTAGCATACAGTGCTTCCACTGCAGCCAGGGATTCGGGGAAATTAAATGCAAATGATCACACAGTGTCACGTTTTGCTTCATATCCTTTTTAACAGGGACCTTTATAAGCATACGCATGCCATATTACATATTACAGCTTTTCAGCATAGCCAGGAAAAACCTACTCAGAGAGCAGCAGTTTCAACCTTTTGGATCTCTTCAGTGTGAGGCTGGTTATACTGGCTTTGCAATGTGAAGCTGGAATAGGTTTCAACCACACATTATAAAAGTTACAGTGGGTAAAAAAGTGCCCAAAACACTACAGTGTACAGCAAATAATAATATAATTTGTGAGCCCATTCACATGTCTTAGACAGGTCTGGAACCCTGCTTTTCACAATAATCTTTTAGCAATACTATCCAAAGTCATGGAAAAATGTGTCCACTCCCAATTAAGCGATTTACTATACCAAGACAAATTTCCTTAGCCAATTTAGCTTTTTGCCCAAAACACTCCACAGTAACTACCCTCATAAAAGTTGCAATGATATCCAGTGTGGAATGGAACTGAGACACCTTACTGATACAATATTGCCAGATTTTGCTAAGGCTTTGATACAGTGTATTATGTTATATTGTTAAACAAGCTCCAGTGCTCTGGAATAGGAGAACATACTTTAAACTGGCTTCACTCATACCTATGGGGTAGATCGGGGGTACGCAAACTGGGGGGCCAAGATTTTTTGGGGGGGTGGGAGGTGCGTGGCGGTTGCAGAGGCCCCACACTCTTCTCCAAGGCATTTAAATTAAATGCAGAGGGACCGTGCAAGGCCTCGGCAACTTCACTTACCGTGACTCAGTTGGCTTGGGCATGGCAATGTTTCATCAAATGACGTCGCTGGGTCATGTGATGTCACATGACCCCACGGCCTCATTTGACCCTTCAGACTAAGTAAGGGGGACGCGAGCAGTGGTAGAGAACAGGCATGGGGTCGCAAGGTAAAAAGTTTGCTCACCCCTGGGGTAGTTCACAATATGTGTCTATCTTGGGCTCTAACTCCAACCCCTTTGATGTCACCTACGGGGTCCCGCAAGGCTCTGCTCTTGGGATCCAGCTCTTTTTCAGTCTTCATTAATGATCTACCTACTGTACAGCTTGTAAGGGAGCTTCATTGAACATGTATGCGGATGACACAATCTTACTGTATATGCACAAAGCCCTAGCTTCGCTGACCTTGGACACGTACTTCAATTAGATTTTTCAAGTCTTGAAAACTGGTTTTCCCAAAACAAGCATTGTTTAAACACTGACAAATCTGTAATGATGGTATTTGGTCTAAGGCTAAATTTCTAAAGCTACCAATGACGGAGCTGCAGATCAGAACCAACTAACACCATTCTAGCTCCAGTCACTAGTTTTAAATATCTGGACATATGGCATGATTCCCATTTAACATTTGGGCTACATATTGATACTCTGGCATCCAAAACTTATGACAAACTAGGTGTACTTTATAGGATCAAATCCTCCTTAAGCCCACTAGTCAAAGCGCATAGCACAACAGAGGCCAATTGTAGACTATGGGGACATAGTATATGGCACAGCACCCCAAACTCACCTTGGCAAACAAAACACCTAGATTGGCTATCCCTTGGGTATAGGCGCAAAGTACATTTTTCCTGCCTGGCCTTCAAATAGGAGCTGAACAAGTGTCTCACCCCTACCACAAACAGCTCTTACCACCTGAGATCTGACTCCAAAAAGACTGTTTATGGTTCCAAGGTTCAACAAAGAATCTGGTCGCTCCTCCTCACAAGTAGAACAACCTACCATAGACTCAGCTGTCTCACATTTTAATCTGGTCTGCAAGTGTTACATACGCACATCACATATATTAACTCTCATTGTCCATGCTATGTCTGCATATAAAATGTATAACCTATATTCTTAAAATTTAACCATGTATTGTCACCATAACTCTGTGCCCAGGACATACTTGTAAACGAGAGGCAACTCTCAATGTATTACTTCCTGGTGAAACATTTTCTAAATAAATAGTTTAGGTGTACTCTTGTACATTGTTTTAGTTCATCCATACTTTTTTCTCTACCATTGATTTTATCGCAGCCCGATGACCGCAAGGTTATATAAGTGCATGTCACCTCATTGTCAGAAGCGAAATAAATTAAAACACTTCTCAAATTTCAATTTGCATGGCAGAAATATAAAAAAAATGTATTTAAAAATATTTCTTGCTGTCTTGTTAAAAAGGTGCTAGGAGCTGAGCAGATTTGATGTAGGTTGTGCGCTATGAAATATGTTGGCACATTATAAATAAATGATAATAATAATATTTTTTTTGAACCAACATTAGAGTTCTTCATAGATGAAATGAAATGAGAGTGTATACAGCTTTTGAAACCTCATTGTTTCTTATTCGAATGTGTTCTAGGAGAAGCTACATTTTGAAGTCCACTCTACCAAACAAGCACTTCGTTTACATAGCTATTTCAAGGCTCAAACAGCATTTTTTGTGCCATCATGGAGTTTTTTTAATTGCTATGGTTGTACATGAAATGTAGCACATGTAAATAAGTAACGTTGATGGTCTTGAAATTGACACAAGGTGGCACAACGTACAAGACATTCAGTGTACAAATAGACTGAATATCTAAACTAGTTAAATTCATGGGCATTAAAAAAAAAAAAATATATATATATATATATCTTATATCTTATACTATATTTGTGAAAGCACTGTATGCCTGTCTGCATCTCCTGTGTCCCTAGGGGAAATCTCATTGGTCCCTTGGCCCGCCCGCCCCCGCACACCTCTCATTGGCCTGAGGCGGAGTGACGGGCCAAAGGATATACACACACACACACTCAACCCTAGAGACGCTGACGAGACGCTCACCAGGACACCAAAAGTAAGTACAACACTCCCCCCCCCCCACTATCACTCCTCTGGCCCTCCTCAACGGCTAGCCGCCCTTGACCACCCACCCTCCGCCCTTCCCGGCGCTGAACCACCCCCTATCATCACTACGGCCCCTTTGCTACGCTCTTACCCCACGCGGCACTTTCAGCCGCGTGTCCTCGAAAACGAGCAAGATATCCCCCCCCCCAACAACAACCTCGATCAGCACACTTACCCTACACCGCCAACGCCGGACCTCAAACATGACGCTAACACGCCCCCCCCTCGCCACTCTGCACGCCGCCGCGGGCCAGACCGAGCAGCCGCTCACACCCTCAACCCCCTCTCGTCACTCCGCACCGGAAGTGCCGCACTGCTAGAGAGTGGCTGCGAGCGGGCTCTTGGGGGGAGAGCGAGCCGGGGAGTCGGGGGGAGGGGGTGCCGGGGAGGAGAGGGAGAGCTGGGGTGCCGGAAGGAGGGAGTGCCAGGGAGAGCCGGGGGAAGAAAAGGGGAGGGAAAGCCTGGGAGAGCCAGGTTAAGATGCTGCCACCGGCGCCGTCCTCCCGCACACCGCTTCCTCCCTCACTGTCTCCCCCTCGCCCCCCGCGCCGCCGCCGTCGACCTCTGAAGGGGGGGATCACTACCTTCCCAGCTACCCCCCCAGTGAGCCACCGCTGCTGAGCTCTGAAGGGGGGTTTACAACTTGCCCGCCCCCCCCCCCCAGTGAGCCGCCCACCCCCAGTGAGCCGCCCCCCCAGTGAGCCGCCACCGCCGCCTAGCTGTGAAGGGGGGGGGATCCCAACCCTAAAGTGACCCGCCGTCGGCGAGCTCTGAAGGCGGGGTGGAACGCAGCTGTGAAGGGGGGGACAAGAGCTGTGAACGGGGGTGGAGAGGAACGGAGGTCTGAACGGGGGGATGACGATGGAGCTGTGAAGGGGGGGGAGAATGGAGCTGTGAACGGGGGGGGGGGGTGGGGGCCGGATTGCTGTGAACGCTGGAGAAAAAGACAAGGGGGGAGAAAGGGGAAGGGGGAGAGAGAGATGGAAATGGGGAGAGAGGGAGGGGGGAACAGAGAGAGAGAGGGGGAGCGGAGATAGGGGGTGAGCGGAGACAGAGGGCGAGCTGGAAAATTAAATCCCGGGCAACGCCGGGTATATCAGCTAGTTATATATATTCAAAACCCAGATACATTGTTTAAATGTGTGTTTCGGATGCAGTGTTTTTTTGCAGGAGCTTTGCCTTTCACATAAGCACTGAAATTAAAAGTAGTGCATGTTTAGAAGTTGTCTGGAATTGATGTCTGTCTACTTAGAAGGGTGTGGACTGAGACAAGGAAGGAAAGTTGTAACATGAAACCTGAAATGCTGGTTTATATTAACAGGCCAAAGATAACATGTTGTAGGATTTTCCTACATTGCTTCAATGAAGAAAATTCAAGCAACTGCATGCCCAGGTTGCAGTAATAAAGAAATGTAATGTATTCTGTATGTAGTTTATTTCATCCAATACTGAGATACATTTCAAACGTGTCTACACAAGAGACACATATTACTACTTTCAATTGTGAAATAAGTCCTGCCCAATCTTCTTTTAATGTACAAAAAACACTGGGTTCACCACAGAAAATGAGTGATATATTGTAGGAGAATCAAGCAGCGTGTATTGTGTAAGCACCCAGGGGGGGGTGGGGGTCTCAGCATTGCAGGCCGATCAATATGTCGCTGGCCTCTATTACAACTAAGGGCTGTTATATAGTCTGTGCGCGTGTGCCTGTTCGAAGGCGCGTGCACGTGCCGCATGCTTTTTGTGTGTATGCTGTGAGCTGTGAAGGTACTGTTTGTGTGTGTGTGTGTGTGTGTGTGTGTGTGTGTGTGTGTGTGTGTGTGTGTGTGTGTGTGTGTGTGTGTGTGTGTGTGTGTGTGTGTGTGTGTGTGTGTGTGTGTGTGTGTATGTGTAATTTATTATTTATGGAAAAAAAAACACTGGTAAAAATAAAATATTTATAAAATTTGTGCAGACACACAAATACATACGCACATACACACACACGCACATACATACACATACACGTGAAAAGATTATTTTCCTTCTCTTCGCCGCTGTCTGTCGGCTCCCTGCCGTGCGTGCGGCCCTCGTATTGAAGGGCTGACTAACCACAGCCGTCTATAAATGCCGTGCGCGCGCACGGCGTAGCACGCAGCCCTAACTAACTAACAGATTAATGGCAGCATCTGCTATACATATCTGCTAACATCTAATGCCAATAACTGATGCTCTACAACAGACGTAGACACACACACACACACACACTGATGTATACAATGATTTCACAATGATCACAACACCTCCTCCTCTATCGATCACTCTGTGGGTGTACCCAGGGCTCTGTCCTGGGACCTCTTCTCTTTTCTCTGTACACACTCTCTCTAGGTGACCTAATCACATCTTTGGGTTTAAATATAACCTCTATGCTGACGACACACAAATATACTTTTCAACACCCGACCTTACACCTGCTGTACAAACCAAAGTTTCTGAATGTCTCTCTGCTATATCATCCTGGATGGCCCTCCGCCGCCTTAAACTCAACATGGCAAAAACAGAGCTCCTCATACTTCCTCCCAAACCTGGCCCTACTACCTCCTTCCACATTACTGTTGGAACTACGATCATTCACCCAGTAGCCCAAGCACGCTGCCTAGGGGTCACACTCGACTCCTCTTACATTCGCCCCTCACATTCAAAACATTTCTAAAACCTGTTGCTTTTTCCTCCGCAATATAACAAAGATACACCCTTTCCTCTGTTGCTCGACTGCTAAAACTCTGACTCAGGCCCTCATTCTCTCCCTTCTTGATTACTGTAACCTCCTGCTGTCTGGCCTTCCTGCCTCTCACCTGTCTCCCCTTCAATCTATCCTAAACGCTGCTGCCAGAATCACTCTACTCTTTCCTAGATCTGTCTCAGCATCTCCTCTCCTGGCTTCCAATCAAATCCCGCATCTCACACTCCATTCTTCTCACTTTTAATGCTTTACTCTTCTGCCCCTCCTTACATCTCAGCCCTAATTTCTCGTTATGCACCATCCAGACTCTTGCGTTCTTCTCAAGGATGTCTTCTTTCTACCCCCTTTGTATCTAAAGCCCTCTCCCGCCTTAAACCTTTTTCACTGACTGCCCCACACCTCTGGAATGCCCTTCCCCTCAGTACCCGACTAGCACCCTCTCTATCCTCCTTTAAGACCCACCTTAAGACACACTTGCTTAAAGAAGCATATGAATAGCACTGTGGATATTCTGAACACATGATACATAAAGCTTGGCCCCCTGCAAACGCACTTACCAGAACTCCCTCCTACTGTCTCTGTACGTTCTCCCTACCTACCAATTAGACTGTAAGCTCCTCGGGGCAGGGACTCCTCTTCCTTAATGTTACTTTTATGTCTAAAGCACTTATTCCCATGCTCGGTTTTTTATTTGATTACCACATGTATTACTACTGTGAAGCGCTATGTACATTAATGGCGCTATATAAATAAAACAGACAATATAAGAGAAATGCTGCACACCTCAAAAAGAAAAATAATGATACAGTTACCGGTGCTCCAGTGTTTGCACGAAAGCCTGCAATCAGTCCTGAACAGATGAACAAAGGAACATAGGGCACAACGGGTTTAGCAAATCAAACTCATTTATTGAGCCAAGACATACAATACAATACAATAATTTCTTAGAATCCCTGGTTGCAGTGGAAGCACTGTATGCTGAGAGATACAGAGGCGGCACATTTTATTTGAGTGCGGCTAGCTCCGCAAGCCTGGGGATGCCCCGGCATGCTAGCCGCACTCCCTCGCGTGCGGTCACGCGTCATCGGGTGCCTGCGCCCCCTGCACGCGCGTCCAGGGCTCCCCGAGGGAGCCCTGGTGTCCCGCGATGTGGGGGACGGCGGCAGGGGGTTCCGGGGGACCCGGCGAGCGGAGGGAGAAAGCCCCGATCGGAGGGCGCTCCTCCGCGGCTTCGGCGCGCGCCAGGCACATCCCGGCGCGCGCCTGGTTACTGCTGCGGCCGAGACCGGGCAAATGCTCAAATAAACTCGGCCGCAGCAGTAATGTCTGTGAATTGACTGTATAACCTCGGTTCTTTTAATGTAACCATCTATTTTTAGAACTCTGTGCCCAGGACATACTTGAAAATGAGAGGTAATTTTCAATGTATTATTACTTCCTGGTAAAACATTTTTATAAATACAAATAAATAAAATGGTCAAAATCAGGATTGCAGACCTGTGGGACATGTGAATGTGCTTACAAGTGATATTTTATATATCAGTAACCTTTTGACACCTCTAGCCATAAAACACATCCACACCGGGGGAAGGAACAGCACAGATAACATTCCAAGAGACACTGTTTTTAAGTATACCTTTTGCTTCATTCATTGTAACATCGCCAGAAGAAGAGATCAGTGTATCTCGAAAGCTCACACAATAAAAGCATTTCGTTAGCCACAGAACGGTATCATCTATTTCTTTTTTGATTATTGAAGCTCGGCTAACACGGTACTGATACCTCTACATATATATATATATATATATATATATATATATATATATATATATATATATATATATAGTGCTCATTTGCATGTCATTTCCCAGAATCCCTTGCTGCAGTGGAAGTGCTGTATGCTGGGTGATGATGGGGAAAGGTGGGGTTGCAGACCTGCCTAAGACATGCAGATGAGCATACAGCTATATTTGCATATATATATATATATATATATATATATATATATATATATATATACACACACACAAAATTCTGGTGCCATATTTGTACCCCGTTTTACACACGGGGGACTTTGATATATAACCTTTCCTGCTTCTGGAAAGGAAAAAAGCAAGGTGTGCCTCCAAACCAAATCAAGAAACAGATGGTACACGTAGATGGTACCTTACACATTATTTGACGATAAAGACATATTTTGTGCCTCTAGATTTTTTTTTTCATTTCCTTTAGCATCTTGCCTAAAAGAAATTTTCTTTTATCTCTTCACTGTATTCATTCAATCTCTTACCCTTGCTGCTGAATTGCTTCCTGATTGATTCCTTTGAAAGTAAGCAGCTTATTGATTGGCTGGGTAAAAGCACCTTGTAAACTGATACAAGTTACTTAGCATAGTAATTGAAAAGAGGAATGGAATGCAAGCAGAGTTAACACCTTAGGCAACAGAGTCCTTGCCAAGAAAAGGAATACTCATCCCAGACCTGTTACATGCAGCACTTTTACTAAAGTAGCCAAACTTGTAGTTGCTTTGCAACTATTAAATAAAATGCATAAAGATTAATTTTCAGAGAAATCTTTCTTTAAACCCATTCAGATTCACTAGCGAGAATAAAGCACAAGCCCTAAAAGTTCCAGTTATTTTCCCAATGTTTCCAACACATAGATCTGAACGCTGAGTATTTCTTGTATTTTTTATAAACATGGACGGATTATTGCATCCTTACTTCTTCACTTTTGTATTGGGAGAGCCACGTACAATCTACTTAAGTTGCTGTCAATCCAAAAATATTAGTATTATTTACAAGTTCCCTTTGTCATGTGATCATGTATGAAATTTTTGTTTCCGATCAACAACAAAAATGATATGTACCATGATTTTAAGGACCTCAAATTTGGCAAATTTGGATTCCCTGCACCAACATTTCCCCATTTATATTTGCAACCCTAGCTAGATCCTGGTGGACTCTATGGTATTCGTTGCTACAATGTGTGGATTTTGAAATAAGATTTTAAACACTCTCAAAAATAAAGGATTGATGTTCAACACTTTGGCAGCCTGAGGGGCCACGGCACTAGAGTGCCCCTCTGGCAAACCGTGGTCCCGGAACAGGATGAGTCACCCCCTTTCATTTCCCTGTGGTGCAGTTCGCTGGAGTGCCAGACCCCATAACATAGTAGCTACAGTATATCGTGTGGCACCCAAAGGGTTAAATAGCAGAGGAATTGTAGTTCCAGTCTGTTGCAAAAACAGCATGGCTTGCAAGAACGTCACTGTTAACAGAAAGGGAGGTGTTTCTCTGGTTGTAATAAATAAGTTTGATACCCAACTGAAGTACGTTACTAAACTAGAGTAAATACAGATTAGCTGGGCAGTGCCGGTAATAATAGCTGCTCCCTAACCTGATTACAAAAATAGTTAATTATTGATAAACCTGTTTTAAAAGCTTTGTTTTGTTGTACACGTTTCACCCCTACTGCTCCCTCTCTTGCCTTAGGCCTCGGTCCCGCTGCGCTCGGTGGCGCGGGCGGCCACACGCGAGTTCCCCACCAGCAGGGGAATCCTGCGGAGCCGGTCCCGGTCCCCCCTGGCTGCACAGCTTACTACACGCTGTGGCGCGTCAGCCGCTATGGGATACAAGAGAATGGTGTTCCCTAGCGTTGACGCGTCATGTGGTGTGGCTGTGAGCCAATGGGGAGGAGAGGCTTCGGGGAGCGGGGAGTGTGGAGTGACAGCAGCGTGAGTGCCTGTCTGTGTGTGTGTCTGAGTGCGTGCGTGCCTGTCTGTGTGTGTGTATGTGTGTGCGCCTGAGTGCGTGAGTGCCTGCCTCTGTCTGTGTGTGTGTGTGTGCCTGAGTGCGTGAGTGCCTGCCTCTGTCTGTGTATGTGTGTATGTGTGTGCCTGAGTGCGTGAGTGCCTGCCTCTGTCTGTGTGTATGTGTGTGCCTGAGTGCGTGAGTGCCTGCCTCTGTGTGTGTGTGTGTATGTGTGTGCCTGAGTGCGTGAGTGCCTGCCTCTGTCTGTGTGTGTGTGTGTGTGTGTGTGTATGTGTGTGCCTGAGTGCGTGAGTGCCTGTCTGTGTGTGTGTGTTGCTTTACTTACCCGAGCCGTGGAGGGAGGGGGGGGAGAGTAGCGGGTCCCTCCGCTCAAGCCACGCCCCCCCTCCCGCTCAAACCTCCCACTCCCGCCCACCTCCCGCTCCCTACAGACCGCATATCGCGGTCTGTGTATGTCAGCGCCCCGCCTGTCTGCAGTGCGGACGCGCTGACTCTGGGAGCGGGGCCTTAGCCTTAAGATTTTCCCCTCGCTGCCCCTTACCTGTGCATCTCCCTCAGTCAATAGACGCCAAGCACCCTCTCTCCCCACCTTTAAGTGAAACCTTAAAACTCACCTCTTAAATGAAGCGTTTCAATAGCCTAGACCAGCAGCGCGCAAACTTTTTTTGCGGCGCCCCTCCTGCCCTACCTCCTCCGTTGGCCGCCCCCTCCTTACCTCACGCTGCGTCAAATGATGCTGCGGGATCGTGTGATGTCACATGTCCCGCGGTGTCATTTGACGCTGGGTTGCCGTGGCCACACGTCCTGAAGCCGGCTGAATCCCGGTAAGTAGAGGTTGCAGAGATCTCTGCAGGACCTCTGCAACCGCCTGCGCCCCCCACAAAAAAAATCTTGAGGCCCCCCAGTTTGCGCACCGCTAGCCTAGACTCATGGCTACTGTCCCACAACCACAGTCACTCTTACCAACCATTGTGGCCAAGCACTGCCATCTACTGCACTTATTCCCTCACCTGCTGTAAGTCTCCCAACACCCATTTATATTGTAAACTCTCCAGAGCAGGATTTCTGTTCCTATTGTCTGATTTTATTTGTTGCACTTATTTATTATAATTCCCTGTACTGTATTGTCTCTCTTATTGCACAGCACTGGGTACAGCTGTGGGCGCTATATAAATAAAGATATACATACAGTACATGCATCCCCAGCGTCTCATTCCCTCACATGTATAATATGTATGGCTCTGCGTACAGACAGGGCAGAAAACAGGGATGCTGATCCATTTCTCATAGGGCGTGGTGCTTGTACAGCCTTTATTTTCTTTATATACGTGGAGCCTCCATGACAGTCCACTGTGCTTTTTCAGTGAGGCCCAAACTATGAACTACATAGCTGAGGACTGTCCTTTGTCCAGACGTCAGGGTGGACTGTCAGTAACTCTTGATAGTATGGCTATTACTTTTCTGAAGAAGCCTCACATTCGTTTGTAACATAATAGTGTTCTGATATTTTGACTCAAGCTGAGCTTTTTACTCTGTGAAAGGATTCTTAATTGGTTCAACAAAACCTATGCAAATGCCCTTTATCTTGAGTTGCTTTGTCCACTTAAAATCAATGACAAAAAGTGAGGTTTAGCAAGCTATTTTATAGTTATTGTGCCTTTGCTTTTACGGTATATTTAACACGTGGGAGGGGATTTAGCCACTAGAATGCACATAATATGATTTCCCCCTTTGTTCCGGACCTGGAGGCTAAATCAATGAAAACAAAAAAATAACAACATTTGTCAAAAATGTCCTTGTCATATTACATTGAAATGTTTTAACTACTCATGCAATTAACTATTGTACTCTACACTGTGGGATTAACTCCGTACTAGGGCTAGCATGCAAACTATGGCTGGTCTTAGTAGTCTTGCTAAGGGTTCTGCTACTCTTTGTGGACTGGCACACACATTGTATATTTAGGAAACCTGTCTTAGGCTGCGCTTGTAGTGACGGTGACGGCAACGCGACGTCGCGCCCAAACAAATACATTGAATCTGTAGCATGTGCTTATAGTAGGCGCGACGGTGCGACCTAAATCTCAGTAGACAGTAGAATTTGATTCTTACAGCGATGGTCTCACCATGTGACAGGCTATAAACCAATCAGATAGCTTCTGATGCAGGGAGAGGGGTGTGCAGGGACAGGGGAGATGTGTGTGTGATTTGCAGGGAGAGGGTGGGATGTGTGTGTGTGAGTGCAGGGAGAGGGGATGTGTGTGTGATGTGCAGGGAGAGGGTGGGATGTATGTGTGTGATGTGCAAGGAGAGGGGGATGTGTGAGTGCAGGAAGAAGGGGTGTGTGTGTGTGTGTGTGTGTGTGTGTGTGTGTGTGTGTGTGTGTGTGTGTGTGTGTGTGTGTGTGTGTGTGTGTGTGTGTGTGTGTGATGTGCAGGGAGAGGGGGATGTGTGTGTGTGTGATGTGCAGGGAGAGGGGGGATGTGTGTGTGATGTGCAGAGAGGGGGATATGTGTGTGATATACAGGGAGAGGGTGTGTGTGATGTGCAGGGAGAGGGGGGATGTGTGTGTGATGTGCAGGGAGAGGGGGGATGTGTGAGTGCAGGGAGTGGGGGGATGTGTGTGTGTGATGTGCAGGGAGAGGGGGGATGTGTGTTTGAGTGCACGGAGAGGGGGGATGTGTGTTTGAGTGCACGGAGAGGGGGGATGTGTGTTTGAGTGCAGGGAGAGGGGGGATGTGTGTGTGAGTGCAGAGAGAGGGGGGATGTATGTGTGATGTGCAGCGAGAGGGGGGATGTGTGTGTGATGTGCAGGGAGAGGGGGGATGTGTGTTTGAGTGCAGGGAGAGGGGAGATGTGTAAGTGCAGGGAGAGGGGGATGTGTGTGTGAGTGCAAGGTGAGGGGGGATGTGTGTGTGAGTGCAGGGAAAGGTGGCATGTGTGAGTGATGTGCAGGGAGAGAGGATGTGTGTGTGTGTGTGTGTGATCAGGCCCGGCAAAAGGGGGATCTGCCGGGGTTGGCGTCCCAGGCCTCCGTGAGTCCGGGGGCCCGGCCACCTGTTTTATTAAAAAAAGGTGGCGATTCCCATCCGCAGAGCCGAGGTCCCGGGGCGCATGCGCATGGAAAGCAGGGTATCCAGCCTGCTTCCTCTGGCCTGTGGCCCCGCTCCCAACATGGGACGGAGGGGAAGCGCCGCAGCGAGCCCGCGCCCCGCCAACCCAGTTCCCCACCCCTCCTGCCCTGGGCAGAATTAGCCCGCCAGTCTCACCCCCTCCTCCCCCCTGCAGCTACCTTCTGCCCCGATAGCAGCCGCTTAGCTATCAGGGTCAGGGGGGAAGCATCTGGTGGGCAAGGAAGCAGCACCCACTTAAGGTCAAGGTCAGTCACCCACCCAGGCAGTCAGTCACCCACCCAGTCAATCACCCACCCAGTCACTCACCCACCCACCCAGTCACCCACCCAGTCACCCACCCAGTCACCCACCCAGTCACTCAGTCACCCACCCAGTCTCTCAGTCACCCACCTACCCTGTCACTCACCCACTTAGTCACTCACCCACCCACTCACTCACCCAGTCACTCAGTCATCCAAAGTCACCCACCCAGTCACTCAGTCACCCACCAACCCACCCAGTCACTCAGTCACCCATCCAGTCACTCACCCACTTAGTCACTCACTCACCCACTCACTCACCCAGTCACTCAGTCATCCAAAGTCACCCACCCAGTCACTCACCAACCCACCCAGCCACTCACCCACTTAGTCACTCACCCACCCACTCACTCACCCAGTCACCCACCCAGTCACTCAGTCACTCACCCACCAACCCAGTCACTCAGTCACCCACCCACCCAGTCACTCACCCAATTAGTCACTCACCCACCCACTCACCCACTCACTCAGTCATCCAAAGTCACCCACCCAGTCACTCAGTCACCCACCAACCCAGTCACGCAGTCAACCCAGTCACTCACCCACCCACCCATGTATTTAGAGTAGTCCAGAAGATTCACTCTTTCCACAAACATATTTCAAAGCTTCATGGAAAGTACCGGCATGCACAGTGCAAGTCTATGCAAGCACACACTCAAACGCTTCTTCTACATTTTTGTGTTGATTTAATGTGGAACCAGTTTGTATACTTACAATGCAAAATCAGTGTATATAATTAGAAATTAATGCATCAATTAATATTTTTTCAGCGATCAAATTTGCAAATAAATACACCCATCATTTAGCAGTTTTATTATGTTTGCTTGTGAGTCATCATTGTGATCAATTACATAATTAATGCTTTGCTTGGTACAAAAACATATATATTTTTGAGAAATGTTGGCAATATCATAGAGAAGCATCTAAGTCAGACTTGTGCTTTTCCAGGTGGTGTTATACCTTCAATTTGGCAGGTATAGAACTGTATGTATGAGCTCAGTCTATGCTTTAACTGTAACAATGTAGCACAAAGTATTGCGTAGATCCAAAGGAACAGTGCAAACTGTGTGTAGAACATCATACGAGCTATTTAACAAGATTCCACAAGTCCCAAACGCTAATGGTATCTTAGCATTGTCTGTATTACCATTATTAAAGTAATATAATTTCCACTGAAAACTCATTAAACCGTTACAAACATGTAAAGCATTATACATACTGTATCAAGTAACGTCATTAAAAACTACACTTAAGGAAAGTCATTCACTGCACTTATTATATATGTGAGGTTTGCTCCCCTATTACCGTACTTTCCAACTTACTGAATGTCTGACTTTGTGGCATATTATAAATGCAGATTGATTTACAAATTCTGTTTCCTTTTTCTTTTAAAATTCAAAAGCCGCACAATCTCTTCTCAGTGTTGCTGAGAATTATCACAATGAGTGATCGTGATTTTCCGGGTCTCTCTTCCCATGTCACAGAAAAATTTATTCGCAGATATCATATATTTTATATAGCTCCTTTTATAAATTAGGCCACATTGTCCCAGCTGTAAAATATTAATAACCTATTATGATAACCTAATTAAAGGCATATAAAATGAGCAAGTAAGAATATAATTCCCCAAGGATCATATTTGGGTCAGGCCTATTCACAACGTAAAAACAGTGTCTGCATAAATCAGCAAGAAATACAACTTTAATTGGTAGTATTGCTAGGTATGTTAGTAATATGTGTTTTTTTGGTAGACACATTACACCAGATCTTCTTACTGTGTGTACATACACCATCACAGAGAAAATTGTGTCTCTGAGTTTGGTGATGGTAGAATAGGATTAAGTACAATAGTGAGTGCTTTTGTTAATGGTCATCGTGGTTTTTCCATTATTTGCTGTTTTTGAGCACATGAAGCTGTAATTATTATGTGGACCCATGATCAAATGGAAGAGAACAATACATTCCATCCGAAATAGACACTGCTACACAACTTTGTGTTAAAGATTACATTTCCTTTTTCATGGGCATGGCGTGTCTGCTGAAAACTGATAAGACAAGCGTATGTATTTTGCTTGCAAGATAACAGAAACAAAAATATAGAATAGCTATCTTCAAGCAATGTGTCATAATGAAAATCTACATTGAAATGATCATACATAGTCACTTTTTATTACATCTTTATGTTGCATTTTATTGATTCAAGTCACCAATCTCCACTAGATAAAACATTTAAATTGTAGATTTGTTGCATTATATATTAAAGGAAAATATCAGTGTCTTCGGATGGTGTTTGTGATGTAATGGCAAGGCGGATAAATACTGAGTTATTGGTCTCATGAATGTTTCAAATAATGCCTAATTATGAAGCAATGGCCCTAAAATAAATCAGATTAAGAATGAAGAGTCAGAAACAAGCACCACACACATGTTTGAATCACAGAATCTGTGGCCGGGTTTCACTAAGGTGCGATGTGGGGTATCGTTCCTTGATCTGGAGTTAAGTTGGCAGTTGGCAGTTAATGCCGTGTTAGGGTGGAACAGTCGACATCAGTGCTTAGTACATTTCCCACTTAATTGGGAGATTCAAATTTTGCCCTGCCTCTCAATATCAGAGTATCTAATACTCATGTTTTGCCTCATGTTCGACCGGGGTGTGTTTGTACGGAAGAAAGGGTGCAGAATTGCTAATAAACCATTAGGATTAGTTGGAACCCTGAGCAAAGAAACATAATTTATATTTATGTAACCCCTCTACTTTTAGCTCTCAGACTTACAGCTATCACTGAGGATGGGGCCTGAGTCCCTTGTTACTTACTGGGCCAAATGTGGCCTATGGTCAGACGGCAGGAATAATACAAACACAGTATAGGTGGTTTCTATACACTTATTAAACTCAGGCACCTTGGGATCCTCAGCAGAGAATCACTACACACTGTACACATATATAACACAATCCCCAAACAGAGCGGCGTGGGCCTGAGTCAGTGTTAGTGGTGTAGACGCCACCCAATCCTGAGTATGTTGGCTTATGATGGTGCCAGAACACCGTGGGAGCTCGTGTTGTACTGAACCAGTTGCAGGCCTGTCTTTCAAAAAGGCGCTTCGGTACCACAGTAAGTTTCTTAGCACTTCCCGAGTAATTACACTGCACTTCCCGAGTAATTTTCAGGCAATATTACATTGCCTGAAAATTTGATATTGTGCGTTGCCCTCAGCTGCACTAACGCTAACAGTGATAACCAGCGATAGAAACTTACCCCTCATTACAGGCCTTCCTGTTGGGGTTTGAAATAGTTCCTAATGTTTTTTTGGGTGGAGAAGGTTTACCTGGTTGGAAAGTTAGAACAGGGGTCCTCATCAAATTCCCCCCTCCCCCCCTCCCCCAACAGGTCAGGTTTCAGGATATCCCAGCTTCAGCACAGGTGGCTAAATCATTGGCTCAGTCGAAGGAGGGGGTACCACAGCTAGAGGCTGTGAGAGAAAAAGGTTTAAGGCGTGATAAAGCAATAGAGGTGGAAGGAGTGTGGAAAGGAGACAGATAGGAGTAGAGCACAGGAGATGAGCAGGGCACAGTGAGAAATAAATGCTGGTATGTTGGGAGGAGCAGATGAGTGCAGAGCCTTAAATGTAAGATGGAGTACTTTGTAGGTGATGCATAACTTAATGAGAAGCCAGGAGAGGGATTAAAATAGGAGATGGTTCTAGGAGAAAGTGAAGTGATTCTAGCTGCACAATGGTGAGTAGATTGCAAAGGAGAATGTTGTGAGGCAAGGAGGCCTGTTTCATAGGCGTCCGCAGGAGGGGGCAAGGGGGGGCGCTTGCCCCCCCCCCTGGATCACTCGCAGTCCCCGAGATCCCGCAGGGCAAGCAGGGTGTCCGGCCTGCTGCCTGTGGGCCTGCTCCCCCTCCCAACGTGGGACGGAGGGTGGGGACCCAACCCAGCCAACCCAGCATCCACCGCGCGCGTGCGCCAACCCAGGTTCCCCCGCGCTTGCCTCCTGTCCAAGACAGTAGCCGCAGGGGATGCTGGAGCCGCCTGCCAGTCTGGCGTCCCCAGCCCACCTCCGCGCGCCAACCCAGCAGCTGCTGCGGGAGATGCTGCAGCCGCCCGCAAGTCTCGCCCCCCCCCCCCTAGCCACCCACCTCCAGGCGCCAACCCAGCAGCATCCGCGAGGGATGCAGCTGCCCACCACCAGTCTCGCGCCCGCCTCCATGCGCCAACTCAGCAGCAGCCGCGGGTTATGCTGCAGCCACCTGCTAGTCTCGCGCCCCCCCCCCCTCCCTGCCGCCCACCTCCTGCGCCCCCCCCCCCCTCCCTGCCGCCCACCTCCTGCCGCCCACCCCCCCCCTCCCTGCCGCCCACCCCCCCCCTCCCTGCCGCTCACCCCCCCCCTCCCTGCCGCCCACCTCCCCCTCCCTGCTGCCCACCTCCCCCTCCCTGCCGCCCACCTCCTGCGCCTTCCTCTCTTGAGCCCAACTCCCATCCCAGGCAGCTGCCACGGAGATATCGGGGGCAGGGGGGGAAGCGTCTGACAGCAAGGAAGCAGGAAGCAGTACCCACCCGTTCAAGGTAAGTCACCCACCCAGTCACTGTCACCCACCACAGTCACTGTCACTAACCCACCCACCCACTAAAACCTACTAACTAATACCCACCCACTAAACCCACCCAACCCCCCTAAAAAAAATTCTGCGGACGCCCATGACCTGTTTGTATCAGATTACAAAAATCCAGATGTGAGAGGTTAAGGGCATGCATTAGAGTTTTACCAGTAGATTGACAGAGTACAGGGCGGGAGTCAAATACAAAGAAAAACCGTAATGGACTGGATTTGTTAGAGTTGGTTGGTGAGGAGAAGTACTGTAGTATTGTTTGGCATTAGAGAGAGTAGAGTTAAACCAGGAGAGGAGAAATCTATGTGTAAAAAAACAGCATGAGTTTGAGATTTCCTCCAGAGGCATTCAGGGAAGCAAGTGCAAAGTATGTGTTTGTGAATCTAGCCAAGGACGTGGGTTCGAGGGACGGGTGTGACAGAGCAGGGAATGGGTATGTAGATTAAGTGAGAAGCTAATGATATCAATAAATCACATTTCAAAAGTGGGTCAAGTCTTAATAAACAGCCTTAGACGATCAAACCTGCATAACATTGAAGTAATTGATTAACCAAATCAGTAAACGAATGAAAATATTTAATGGATGTTACTTTTCATGTGTGTAATTGGATTTTAACCACCGTGATATAGTTAATGAATGTTTACTCAAGTTTTTTCACATCTTTGTGGGTTTTTTCTGCTAAAGTGGATCTTGGGCTCTGTGCAATTATCATGTATAACTACTGCAGTTGACCCACCAATGTTCATTTTCAAAATGCTTAACCCACCACTACAGCCTTGAAACGGGTCATTGATGGTTACAGCTTTATATTGTTTTCAGCTAAAAAAAAATAGAATTGCTGCTTAGTCCTGAAATCATTAAATGATCAAAATACTCCCAATGGGGAGCTAGACTAATAAATGCTAGATCATCTTAGTTTAAAAGCACAAAATAAATCCCTGAGACACCAGGGCTCAGCTAAATCAGGGCAAATACCGGGACATTACCTAAAACAGAAATGGCCGTTATTTGCGGAGTTAAGTTAACTCCTTATTCAATTCTATACAAATGTATAGGCTAAACAGGAGAGCATTATTGAAATACTGTCTCCTGATTAGTCAAGGGACAGAGAGACCATTTTAGCAGTGGTGAGATACCTGTGAACACTCCTGAGATAACCAGGGAATATGCGAAGTTAAAGCATTTGATTATATTTTATATATTTATATTAGCATATTTTTCAGGTATCTCAGATGTGTTCAGAAGAAGATTACCACTAGGTCAACCTATTTGGCAATATCTCTCCATCTCCCTGCCCCTCCTGTGTACAGGGGTAGCCAAGTGAATTATGGTGAGTAAAACAGTGACCAAAAGCATTTCACTGTACAGTATACAGCAATGATAAAGAACACTTCTTTGGCCATTCACGTCTGAGGCAGGTCTCCATACCTCTGTATGTTTTAAAGTTTTAATTTATGTGTCACTGCCGGTCATGATTGACCTAATAAATGTTTTCATACTTTTGCAATTGCTGTGAGCACCCCCATTTTTGGAGACTTTGGGGCCTATGCAGAGAGCAGCGAGGCGCGGTATATCGCCAGGCTGCAGGGAAATTTGGCAACAGAAATTCATGAACTGACGCGAAAGAGGGGAAAAGAGAAAAAAGCGCCAATTTTTTTGTTTGTTTTAAAAACGCGCCGCGCGGTTGGCGCGAACCTTTATTTCTGCAGTATTTCAAACCGCCGTATGCAGGAAGGGCCGATCATCATTTCGCGTCTCATGTCGCCAAAATCATGTAGAGATGTTCTCCAAGTATGCACGCCAACAAAAGTTGGCAAGAAGGTGCATGTGAGCGGCGATAGGGAACAGTAACAAAATAAGCAGCCCTTTTGTCCTGCCGCCGATGGATGCAGGGGGGCTCCAGATTACATAACCAGCAATATCCGTTTTTTTCTAAGCAGTTTTCTACCGCGCTAATCACGCCGTTTTCAACTCTACATATTCCTGCATGGTAATATTGGCACTTATCCTACCTTTCTGCATACGGAGATACATTCGCGCCATTATATGGTAAAGTGTTTCAAATCTCCAATTTTTTTAACCGCTGCTCTCTGCATAGGCCCCTTTGGCGCCCTGTATTTTGAGGTCCCACCCTCTTCCTTCTTTACGTGTATTTTGTTCTCCAGCGGTGCACTGTCTATATATTATTGGCAGGTTCTTTGCTATTTACTATGAGTATTACCTCAGGGTTGCAATGCACACCTGCCATCTTTTGGTTTCCATAATCACACAGCATACATTCCTTCCACTGCAAACAGGGATTATGGGTAACAACATACAAATTAGAATTTATAGTGTGCCACTTTTGTGATTTTTATCCACTTTAACATGGATCCCTTTAAGCTTATCTCTGCTATTTTACACAGCAAACCAACTCACAGCCAGCTGTATTAACCTTTTAGGTTTTATTAGTATGAGGATGGTAATTGACCTTGCATTGTAAAGTTGAGCGTGGCTACAGACCAGATACACAACTAAGTTATGGTGAGTAAAAAAAAGTGACAAAAAACATCTACCGTATAGCATACAGCAATCATAAAGACTTATGAGCATATTCACGCCTCATCATGACCTGAAACCCGCCTTACCCCATAATCAGACAGCATACAGTGCTTCCACTCCAGCCAGGGATTCTGGGTAAAGTGAGACTTCATTGAAATCTATGGGTGTTATTCATTAAACTGTGAGTGCCACAATCGCACCGAAATGCCCATTAAAGTTAATAGGACTTTCTGCAAGATAATGACCCGATCAGCACAATCACAGTAGGTTTTATGAATAAACCCCTGAGTGATGATGCTAAAATTAGTCCAATTCAGGAAGACTCAGAAAATCAGTAAGAATTGACATGTCTTCATGTTGGTCTTCTTTATTAAGCTGTAGTTCCAAGTTTTAGTAGAAATGCAGATTTGTTGTAAGTTGTGACATGACTAGAATACAAGAGTCCCAAGTGCTATATACCGGTTTTGCCCGATTATAAGGCATCGTTTTTATCAATAAAGTTAAGTTGAAAAGTACATACTCGCTTTATAATCGGGCCAACTTTTTTAGGCAATCAGCAGTCAGATGTATGAGGTAGGTGGGTAAAACGGAAGACGCTCCACCTTGGGGGCCTGAAGCAGCCATGTTGCCTGTGGCAGGAAACTCAAACCAAGACAGACACAGAGACAAGTGTGTGTGTGTGTAAACTTTTTTCTTTCCAGCTAGTAATGAAATTAGGGGATCGCCTTATATTCAGGGTCGTCCTATAATCGTCCAAATACGGTATATTTCCTCACACAGACACGTGCACAAAAAGCAGCACACTTGCAATACCTGGGATGTATGCTAATTTATGTCATTTAAATACATTTTTCACACCTAAATTAGCATCTCTGTCTCTCGCAAAACTCATATTTCAGACTGGATGGAGGGAGCTAACGCCACCTTCAGGTCTGACCTAAATAACGTCAGGTTAAATCCCTGCGCTAACGTGAACTGCTTTTAGTGGATATGTGATGTTAGGGGGAACACCTTTTTTGCATATCATTAGGAGTAGCGGGCAGAAAAATAAATAACCATACACTATTTAAGGATTAGGACTGGGGTAACGTTAGGTTATGTTCTTTAGTGCAGCGGTGCGCAAACTGGGGGGTGCGCATTTTTTTTTGGGGGGGGGGGGGGGGGCAGGCTTGGTCTCGCGCTCTCCCCCCAGGCATTTAAATTAAATGCCTGGGGACCGCGCAAAGCCTCTGCAACCTCTACTTACCGAGGTTCAGCCGGCTCCAAAATGCGTTACCATGGCAACGTGGCGTCAAACGACATCACGGTTGCCACAGTAACATGATGTCAAATGACGCCACGCGTCACGAGACGTCACACGACCCCGTGGCGTCATCTGACACCGCACGAGGTAAGGCGGGGGCGTACCAAGGAGAGCAGGCACTGGGGGGCGCAGCAAAAAAAATTGCACGCCCCTGCTTTAGTGCATAGAGATTATGATTAATCTAACGTTAATTTATCTTAAAATTGGTTTAAATAGCCTAACTGAGTTTAGTGCATCTGGACCCATATATACTAAATGGTGCACCCCAACTCCGGCAGTCTCTATCATGCACCACCAGACTCTACCATACATACATTTAAACGTTCCCTAAACACACACTCTTTTTAGAAGGCCTATGTAACACTCTCCTGACCTTTTAATTTCATTTTTTTACTTTCATCTTAACACTTCATATTCAGAAACCCAAAGTTCATAGCTTAACCCATGCTGAGCAACTCCCACCCTCCACTCATGTGCTCTTTTTGTTATGCAATGTTACTGTCTTACAGAATTGCAGGAAGATTTTTGGGGTGGGTTGTTTTACATATGTAATCAGTAACATATATACGTTACCACAATGTAAGCATTTTAAAACCCTGGGGCTCTGTAGCACCCCCTGCATCTTTACTTCCAGCTCCCATCCTGTCTCACCTCCCACATTGGACTGCACTGAGGAATATGGTTGCAACATACAAATAAAATCTAGTAATAATAATAAGACATTCTGGTGATGAAACAAACCTTCTGGTCCATTCACAGGAAGAGCTATTTCTTTCAGAGGTGTCAAATGGAGGAACACTGCTTTGTAAACTTTTTAATTCTCCTAAAGTGCCTTGAAATTCTGTTTCTGAGATTTAGAAAACGATAATATTGTAATGATATTTCTAAACATTAAAAAAACAAAAATCACAAATGCTTATTTCTTTAAGAACAAGTGGGGGGAAAAAACTACCTCAATCTTGCACCCCATTGTACCTGAAATGATTATATTGTGATATGAAATGGTGTAAATCTTTTTAAGCTTGAAAGCAGACTTGCTAATACACAGGAGTGTTATGATTTGTCTATGGAAACATACTACTTTGCTGCAGACAAGACAAGGCTGGGGAATTCTAGATAAATTGCAGTTGCTTTGAAAACACATTTGTGAGTGACAGATTACCAGGTCCTAGAGGAGTTTCCATGGTGCTATTTAGGGAGAGAAAAAAAAGCCTTTGTAGATTGAAATTCTGCTGTAGCCAAGGAAACGGTTAGTATCGTGTCGTGTGCAGCCGTATTTTGCACACGCAGAAGTCTTTGTTCTGTCAGCCTTACAATGCTTGGGTATCACATTTCATTGCTACAACTCAATCTGTTCAATGTCAGAGTACACATAATGAGTTTGCTAATCCGAAATATAGAAGTGTACGATGCAGGACAACGCCCTGTGATTGTAAACTACTGTATATATCATGTCGTGCTTCACACCCCCCCCCCCCCCCCTCTATACCCTTCATACTCGTGCTTAATTCCCCTCAGAAAAAAATATGCTGAATAAAATAGTGAGAATATGTTTTGGGGTTTATAAGATTGTATGTGAAACAGAAAACAAGAAACATGTGTTTCCGGTCCATGTTATGCCTCACAAAGATTGCTGTGGGGGGTTTTCTAAGAGGAAAGAGAGAATTGTTGCATATTTTTTTGTTCATGTCTCTTCCTCTCCGTGTGAAAATTACACCATGAAATCAGATCACTAGCTGTTTGCTTGAAGGTGCTGAACACACATTCCTATGTTCAATGATTTATATCTGTTGGGGATTTAAATGTGACCGGCAGCACAAGATCACTTTTCTTCCATTTCTGATATTTTCATTATTGACGGTGTGTGTAACTTTGAATTTGTATTTCTGTTCTGTAGTGTAACCGTAACCTATCGATTGAGTCATTTTAGTTTTAATTGAATAAAGAGTCAATTGTGTTTATACTAAGGGGCCTATGCAGAGAGCAGCGATTTTTAAAATTGGCGAGGGGAATAAAAAGTAGGTTTAATGGAGAGTTTTATTCTCCATATGCAGAAATGGGCGAAATCCGCTATTTTTAGCATTACTGCATGTGGAGAATTGTAAATGAGGAGATGCGCGCAGCTGAAAGGGGAAAAAAAATCGCGCATTTTTTTTTTTCTTCCCTATAGCCGGCGACCTCTTGCTTCTTGCCAACTTTAGTTGGCGGAGAAAATTGACGAAAATCGCGCCAAAAACAGCCGCTATATGGCGAGCGCGCCTTTCTGAATTCGGATAATTTTCAGACTGACGAGATGTAGTTTCTCGCCAGCCGCGCGGCGAGATTTTGAAATAGAAAAAAAAAATGGCGCGTTTTCCCTAGCTTGCCATTTTCAGCTGTTTTTAGCGCGATTTTCTCCGGAAAATGGCGAGATTTCAAATAGCGCTGCTCTCTGCATGAGGCCCTAAGTCTGAATAAAGCATTTCTCAAAAGAACAATGCAAAGCCCTGACAATGCCACGTGTTCTCTATATGTAAATGTGGTAATTTAACAGCACAGAAAAGACTTGGCTGCCTTCCAGATGAGAGGCTGCTGGAGGTGAGTCATCTGTTGTCTAACTGTATTGTGGCAGTTAATGGCATGCGTTTCAGATAGACCAATGTTACTGTTTTCATGCGAATTCTGAATACATCCAAATATAACCCCTGACCAGGAACTTAATGCAGCACTTTAAGCAGATTTTTTTTTTTAACTTTAGAACTGAGATTTTTCAGTCTAGCTACCTGGAACATTTCTGTTTCTCATATATTAGGACTTACAAAATTCCCAACCCGCAAATTATCTGGGAGGGGAAAATATCTGCTTCCTAACAGCCAAAGAGTAACACTGATGTGAGCAGGTCAAAAGATGAAATGTACCGTATTGGCCAGAATATTGTACGGCCTCGCACATAATACGACCCTAAAAGTTTTGAAGGTGTTCTACATGTAAAATAAAAGTTGTTAGGCTGCGCATGTAATATGAGTAGTTTCCGGAAGGACATTTTTAGGAAAAAAAACGTAGCACTATATTCGGGCCAATACGGTATAAGCACGTTGCATTAAAACAAATCTCTTGTAATTTGATTGTGTACTTGAGACAGGATAAACTCTAGCACTTTCCTAAACTCGCACATAGATGAATTCAAACTGTGTAAGAAACGAAATCTGATCTGTTTTTCCCTCTCAGGTGATGCAACACCTTGGTTTCCCTCAAGAACCTTTGTTCTTTCTCTTAAACGGTCTCTTTCCTTCTATCTCTCTGTGCATTCTTTCTCTTCTCTCTACCCATGTGCCCTTCCAACAATGTATCCACTGTGCATTCGTCATCCTTTCTCCCTCTGTGCCACAGTCTCTCTCTCTTTTGATTTCGTAGGTACTGGAATGAATAAGACTCCGGCGCTGCACACGTGCCTGCCAGGCAGGAGGCGCGTGCAGCTGTGATCCCCGGTCTGTGCAGAGCTGCAGGGGGAAAGACATGGGGGGCGTGGCGTGGGGCACGGCCATGATGTCACACGGCAGGTTCGCCCTCATAGTCTGAACCGCCGGGGGATTGGCCAGCGCTTCATCGCCAGTTCTGAAGACAGTTTTACTGTCTTAAGAAAAGTCTAGTCGGGCAACAGGGCGGTCAAGGCAGCAAGTGGGCCTGGCCCCATTGAGGATCGGTTCTTGTCCCTGGCACTGCAGCAGGCACTGGGGACCTACCCTAAGACATTTGTTGATTGATAGGGGAATCAAATGGAATTTACTCCAGAGATGAGAAAGGTGATAAGTGGAGTATCTCAGAGAGCTATACTGGGACTAGTGCTCTGTATTGTCTTTATTTGGGACTTTATGGATGACCTAGAAGGGAAAGTATGCCTTTTTGCAGGTGACCAATATTTGCAACAGACTGGCTCTCCAGAGAGGGGGGCAAAAAATGATTGATGATTTAAGAAAATTAGAGGAATAGTCAAAAGTGAGGCAACTTAAAGTTAATGCCAAGAAGTGCAAAATCAATCACTTGGGCTACAAAAACCCAGAGGCAGAACTCAGGATAAATAGAACTATACTGTTCACCACTACAAAGGAAAAGGTGCTGGGGGCCATTATTTCTACTGACCTAAAAGTAAACAAGAAATGGAATGTATTTTTTAATTGGACTATAAGAAAAAAAAGGTCTCACGATAATGATATGAAGAAATGTATTTTAAAAACAATTGTTATCACAATAAATATCTGTTTAATAAGAATAAAGACATTAACTTTTTAAATGAATGTTACAAATATAAATTACTTGGAAGGTATTTAGTTTTAACATTTATTTTAAGTTAAGGTGTTTTAAATTAAATGATACTTTAAAATATATAAAACATCCTTACTTCTGCATATCACTGAAAATCACTTGAGGGGGGGGGGGGGGGGTGAGAGACAAGGAGGTTGCAGAGATCCCTTTTACATTGGCAGATCTGCCTTGCATGAGGTTGCTACTTCTTAAACACTACCTGTCCCTACAAAAAATGGACTTTGCCTTTTACTTGTAGTGCAGTATTACTATCATATCAGCATATTGACCAACTCTACAATAAAGTAATGAAGAAAACCTCCATGCTGCTTGGGCTGTAATAGCAGCAGCGGAAATCTTAATGTCACTTTATAGATTATTGGTAAGAGCTCACCTAAAGTATTGTGTTCAGTTCTGGAAATATAAAATAATAGTATTATAAAATAGTACATCATCTACATCATAAATCTTATCAGAAATTATATATAAAATATAACAGCATGGATGAGAGGAGGAAGAAGGGGTATATAATTGAAACTTTGAGATATAGAAAGGTTGTTTTTTTTTAACAAGGTAGCATATTTCCAAGGAGGGTTAAAACAAGAGCTCAAGCTCTTAAATTGGAAGGAGATGCTAGAGGCTAAATTGTAAGAGAATCCAAAAAATGATTGGGGTAAACACAAGACTATCCTATGTATTTAAGAAACTACATAATCCAAAAGGAAATTAGGTTCCACAACACATGGGAAAATGGACAGACTAGGTGAGTTATTATCTGCTTGCAATTTCTGTACTTCTGTACCACATTTCTCTCTCTTAGGGGCCTATGCAGAAAGCAGCGCTAGAATAAATTGGAGAGTTTAAAAAAAAGTAGCAGTAATGGAGAGTTTTTTTCTCCATATGCAGAAAGGGCATAAAACTGCCTCTCTGCATATGGAGAGTTTCAACCAGCGCTATGAGCGCTGTTGAAACTTGTGGTAAAGAAATCGATTTTTTTTTTTCTCCTCCACCAGCCGCGGAGCGCCAGCTTCATGGTGGAGAGGAAAAATGTTGAAAATCGCGCCATTTTTTTGGCGCGAACAGCCACTAGATGGCGTTCGCGGCTCTCTGCATACGGCAGAAAAAAACACTGGAGAGATTTCTGTTCTCTCCAGCCGCGCGGCGAATTTCAAGAAAAAAAAAAATGGCGCTTTTTTTTAAACTTGCATTTTTCTGCTGCTTTTAGCTCGATTTTCGCCGGAAAATGGCGAGATTGCTATTAGCGCTGCTCTCTGCATGAGGCCCTAAGTAGGTGTCAATTTCTATCATGCTTCCTACGTGCACTTTATCAGTCTGTGCCACTTGATCTCTTTTTCAAGTCAAATCAAATTTAGCTTCACTGGCATGACAGTACATTTTCCAGTTTTCAAGTTTTGCCTGTCACGTCTCTCAATTTATGTATCCATGTATGTGGGGCTCAAGCGGTGTTTTCCAGTTTGAGTTATGGTTGTGAGACTCAGCGGGCACCTCTCAGTTTATGGATCCATGGAAGTGGGGCTCAAAGAGATGTCTTCCAGTTTATGGACCTGTGGTAGTGGTGCTCAGGAAGTGTCTTTCAGTTTATGGCAGGTGATTACATATTGTGCAGCAATTTCCACTGTGGCTTCATCCTCCCAGAACAGGATGGCCAGATTGTGCTGCTTGTCCAGTTTATCCGAGGTTCAGCTTAGACCCAAGAGTTTCTAGAAGAGTTTTCTCTTTATTGTGGACTATTTCATGCAGTGTATTTTATCTCTCTTTCTCTCCTGTCTCACTGAGGCACTTGTCTGTGTCGGCCTGTCTTTATATCCAGGGTATAGGCACTGAGTCGGTAATGAATAAGATTTGTCTCTGCTTGGTGTTTTGTAACCTTAACTAGGTACAGTATTGTGTAAGCGTACATTTTATCTGGTAGGGCTCTAGTTAGTTTGAGAGTTGCATTCCATTTTTCCAGGTGTCTGTCTCTTGCTCTCTTTCTTTTCCTTATTTTATTAATCTTTTTTCCCCCAAATAAATTAAGAGTTTGAGATCACTAAATTCTTACAGCGGGGATGTGATCCCATCAGAACTGTTATTTTATTTTTGAAGATTATTTCTTGTTGTAGACTTGTAAGCTTGTTCCATGTGCTCAGACATGTTAGTATTGTAGTGTTAGTATGTTGGTAACCCAAGTGTGTGTAAGAACATTTGGTACCACTTTATGAAATGTACAATTTTTTTTGACAATATATTTCAAATTATGCTTTGTACTGCGTGGATTAGTAAAATAAAAAGGTACACACATATTCAAACTGTCAGTATGTTAGGCTGACATTTTTTGCCACATTGAAAATTGTACCACTGAATAGTTATACCTAGAGAAATAAAGTGTATGTATGGCTGATTTTGATACTGCTTGCACATCCTATGTGATGCATGTGTAACGGGTATTCCACCCCACCCAATCTCATATGTAGTGTGGGTGAGTAGAACATGTAGTGTTACCGGTGTGGTGCGTATACTTGCAGGCTCACAGGAGGTCTGAGCCTCCGCTAATGAGAGCCTGGGGTGAATCCTCTGGAACGGATCTTCGTTTACAGCGCCTCCACCTATGTAGGATTCTATGGAAATGTAGAATGACCCTACATAGGAACCCAATCAGAAACCACACTGCACGCACTCTATGCCTATTTGCCAGTGCGCACAGCACTACCCGCTGTGGCACTGCCAAACCTGCACCTTACATACACTAAGGGTGACCTCCCTATCTAGGGCCGTCCCTTATCAGTTACCCACTAACCTGGTGGCGAGTTGGGGCCTACCTGGAGGGTGAGGTTACCTATCTGGATGCAGGAGCTGCACTCACTCCCTGCATCCTTCCTTCCCCTTCAGCTCCGCTGCTCCAACTGACGTGACTCATGCAAAGCCCGGGAAATGTATCTCTTTTCCCGGGCTAAGCTTCCTCCAGTCCTATTGGCCACTATCAGGCACCTGGTGCCTGTCTCCCTATGCCTCCTGGGAATTGAAGTTCCCAGGGGGCTGCTACACCATTGGGGCCGCGTGCGCGCTTCTCCTGCGCCTGCGCGAACTACCAATGGCCGCCTCACTGTTTCCTGCTCTGTCTCTGCCCTAGCGCGACTCTTCCCTGCCTCTCGCAGCCTCCCTGCGCATGCGCGAGCTAACTGGGCCGCCGGGGACTCACTGCGCATGCGCGACCTGGCGCAACATGGCGGCGCCCTATCCGCCCGGCTCCGGCAGCGCCGGGAGCCCTGAGATGCGCGTGCGGCCTTGGCAACCGGCCGAACGCATCCCCGGTAACCCCCGAGCCGGGACCTGACCGCCCTCTCCCCTGCCACTGCCGAACGAAGCCGCCATTGGACGCGGCGGCCCCCGCGATCGGCAGTCAGGTGAGGGGGGTGCGGTAGCGCTGGGGAGACCTGGCTACACTCTCCCCCTGGTGACACACCCAACGCCCTCGCTTGGGGAACGACATAGCATGGTACAATTTCACATACTGAATATTTTCGTGGCATACCCCGTACACATAACATATCGATTTTGCACATCAGGTTACATGATACATCACCCCCAGTAACCGAGACCAGCTGATACCATTGATGGGATGCCCCGAATTGAACACGTGGGGGTACCTCACTTTTGCGTCCGTGAGCCTCCCCCAGAAAATTTTTCTGAAGAGCACACTCTAAAGCGACAGTTACTGGCTCTTCGCTACTTCCTCCCCCTGGTGGAAGGAGTAGCACAGTGTCTCTGAAGCAGACCTTTACCCGGTCATCCGCGGCAGGGATGCGGTAGACCAGGAGGCCAGGACCTTTCCCGCGGTCCACTACCTGAGGAATGGGGCGCTCCTTTTTGGGCTTAAAGGAGGCAGCTTTCCCTGAATCTCTCTCCACACAGTCTTTGTCCCCATATTTTTGCGAGGCTTCCACTGGGAAGCGAACACTGGACAATGTCTCGGTTTCACCTGGCAGGGGGGAAAGAGTAGACACCTTACCCCTGCGGTGATTCACGGTGGCCAACAGGTCCTCGGGGACGCTGTCAGTTCCCACCTTGGTGGTATCGGGACCTGTCCCCAACTCTTCTGGGACAGTCCGCTCACTGACTCGAACTTCGGGAGTGTCGGATCCCAGTCCTGGGACCACTTGTGTCGGAGCACACGGGCTCACACTCCGCTCAGGAACCGTAGCTTTGGCCTTCTTCACGGCCACCTCCATCGGAGTCTGTGGGGAACAAGGGGGTTCCTTACCACTCAGCTGGCTGACGATGGGCTTCCCTTCTTCCGGAAGGATCGGCGGTAGACACTGGTCCACTCTCTTCTCTGGACAGCTACCTTCTAATGAGGACACCTCCACCAGGACGCGATGCAGAGGGGAGCCCTTCGCCCGGGCGACCAGACTTAAGGAGCCATCGTGCTCCGCGGTCACCTGGAGGCTCACCCCCGACACCCCTGGGGCAGTCGACTCACCCTTGTCGGCGTTAGGTACTGGTCCCACGCCTAGGACCGATGGTACCTCTGTAGTAGGTCTGACTGACCATCGTAGGGCACACGGGCCCACAGCAGGGTCCGCAACATCGGAATACACCTCTTCCAGGGTACACGGACCCACAGCAGACTCTGTATCCTCTGCATCACCGCTGGGGTGGTTCGCCGGTAGGCGCATCGCCACCGATGGGACTTCCACCTTTTCCCCGGAAGATATCATGACAGTATCCTCCGCAAGGTAGTCACCAGATTCTTCTGAAATGCAGCCAGTGGTTGTGGGTACGAAGCTGGCGTGCTCCGGTACCTCCACTGCAGTCGCGCTCTTCTCCGCCAAGGGTTCACTTGGCTCCTTAGCTGGCTCTGTAGGCTGGGGTACAATAGGCATCAAGAAAATTGCACCGCAACAATCACATCTGGGCTCCCACGCCAGTGCTCCCCTAGAACAGTCACAGGTGGGGCTAAAGCATTGTGTACACGGCTCCCCATCTACCTCGGTGATCCTGAAGTCTAGTGGCATTTGGGACATGACGGCTCCCTCGTCATAGGCTTCTTGCAAGCAGGGGCACAGTAGCATAAGGAGATCTATTCCTGGCGCTCGCCAGGGCACATACACATTAGGGTGTATCCCCTGACAGTCTATCTCATCCTCATGCATCATCTCATCCTCAGAGATCAGAGTGTCTATCACAGCGTCCACGTATGGTTGAAGATACCCGTGCGTGCTCCCCCTGGTGGAATCTAAAGGAAGGGCACTTTTTACAAGGGATTGGTTTTCGCTCTGCACTGAGTCACTCACATCACAGGGGAGGGGCTCTGATTTTCGCGCCAAACCCGGACAGAATGTTGCGACATCTTTCTGTGCAGGCTTGCAGTCAGCAGCACGTGCGCTCTCCTGATTTGGCGGGAGACGCCATTTTGCTGGGTCGGCATAGACTAGGGGGTACCCTTCTGAGGGGCCCCCGGGCATGAACAGCGCGGACGGTGCCTCTGCCAGGCATATATCCTCAGTGTGAGTTACAACAAACAAAATGGTTTTCCATGTGGACGTGGGATCTTGTTCCTCCTCTAAGACACATGCCCACGGCCACCCAGGAATCTTACACATATACTCCCGGACTTTAACCGCGGGTATAAGAGCGGGAATGCCTCCTACCGCCACTACCTGGCCAGGTTCCATATATTGCCGCAAAGCCCAGGCAAGGACCTCGTCTCTGGACTTCACAAACATAGCGACAAAAATAGGAACGGGACAATTTGGAAAAAAATGGACAGGGCACCCCAGGTGTCTCTCAGCAGCGCCTCCAAATGTAACGGGTATTCCACCCCACCCAATCTCATATGTAGTGTGGGTGAGTAGAACATGTAGTGTTACCGGTGTGGTGCGTATACCTGCAGGCTCACAGGAGGTCTGAGCCTCCGCTAATGAGAGCCTGGGGTGAATCCTCTGGAACGGATCTTCGTTTACAGCGCCTCCACCTATGTAGGATTCTATGGAAATGTAGAATGACCCTACATAGGAACCCAATCAGAAACCACACTGCACGCACTCTATGCCTATTTGCCAGTGCGCACAGCACTACCCGCTGTGGCACTGCCAAACCTGCACCTTACATACACTAAGGGTGACCTCCCTATCTAGGGCCATCCCTTATCAGTTACCCACTAACCTGGTGGGGAGTTGGGGCCTACCTGGAGGGTGAGGGTACCTATCTGGATGCAGGAGCTGCACTCACTCCCTGCATCCTTCCTTCCCCTTCAGCTCCACTGCTCCAACTGACGTGACTCATGCAAAGCCCGGGAAATGTATCTCTTTTCCCGGGCTGAGCTTCCTCCAGTCCTATTGGCCACTATCAGGCACCTGGTGCCTGTCTCCCTATGCCTCCTGGGAATTGTAGTTCCCAGGGGGCTGCTACACCATTGGGGCCGCGTGCGCGCTTCTCCTGCGCCTGCGCGAACTACCAATGGCCGCCTCACTGTTTCCTGCTCTGTCTCTGCCCTCGCGCGACTCTTCCCTGCCTCTCGCAACCTCCCTGCGCATGCGCGAGCTAACTGGGCCGCCGGGGACTCACTGCGCATGCGCGACCTGGCGCAACATGGCGGCGCCCTATCCGCCCGGCTCCGGGAGCGCCGGGAGCCCTGAGATGCGCGTGCGGCCTTGGCAACCGGCCGCACGCGTCCCCGGCAACCCCCGAGCCGGGACCTGACCGCCCTCTCCCCTGCCACTGCCGAACGGAGCCGCCATTGGACGCGGCGGCCCCCGTGATCGGCAGTCAGGTGAGGGGGGTGCGGTAGCGCTGGGGAGACCTGGCTACACATGTATATAGGTTTCTGTGGGTTTTTTTTTTTTGTTTGTTTTTTAACAATGAAAAGTGGACATTTCTCTTTCTTTGTCCACCATATCCTGTTTTTCAAACTGCAGATTTATAAAACAATGCCAAACAAAGACCAAGTTAAATGTAGAAAGAACTGACTGGGTGTTTTTTAACTGAGCAGTAAAAGCTGCTTAACCCAGAAGACTTGTTTACACTGGGAGCCCGCCACGTTTAGAAGAAACTTTATTTAAGAAGAGGGCTTTTGCCTTCTTCCTTTATGGCTGCCAGCAGCTTCCTGCCAGGCAGTCAGGAATGACAAGTTTAAAGATCAACTTCAGTAATTGGCTTGTCAGTAGCTTCCTGTCATCCATTTTAAATGGACATGGAAGTAAATATCTTTTGAATTGGGGTCAGAGAGGAGGTCCCAGTAGTAAAACAGCAGCTCTGCTCCAGGTGATCAATGGTTTAGTAACTTATAAAAGTAAAATTATATAAAAATCCTTCAAGCAGTGGGATACTTCATTAAAGCAGCAAGCCCTCCCAAGAAAGAAAGCGGCACAGATTTCTGCTTTAATCGGCACTGCTATACTGCATGTGCTTATAATGACATCTAGTGGCCAGATTGAGCTTTTCCCTATTGATAATAAATGATGCAATAATGCAGGGGTGGCCAACTCCAGTCCTCAAGGGCCACCAACAGGTCAGGTTTTCAGGATATCCCTGCTCCAGCAAAGGTGGCTCAATCAGTAGTGTGACCAGATTTACAAAACTAAAAACCGGGACACATAAAAAAAATATTTATAATACAAATGACATCACCAATTGCACCCCTCCCCTTTCTGTCTCTCTGCCCCCCCTACACACACACACACACGCATGCACACTATCTCCCCCCATTCCTCCATTATCTCCCCCATCCCTCTATTTTTTCTTTCCCTCCATTTCCTTCTTCCCCCTTCCCTCCATTCTCTCTCTGTCCCCTTCCCTCTATTCTCCCTCCCCCTTCCCTTCATTCTCTCCCTCCCCCTTCCCTTCATTCTCTCCCTCCCCCCTCCCTCCATTCTCTCCTTCCCCCCTCCCTCCATTCTCTCCCTCCCCCCTCCCTCCATTCTCTCCTCCCTCCATTCTCTCTCAGCTCATCTGATATTGTCTCTCTCTCCCAATTCTGTGTCTGCCTCTCTCGTCCCATTCTGTGTATCAGTCTCTCTCTCCCCATTCTCTGTCTCTCTCGCCATCCCCATTCTATGTGTCCGTCTCTCTCCCCATTCTGTGTGTCTCACTCTCTCCCTCCCCATTCTGTGTGTATATGTGTCACTCCCCATTCACTGTGTCTCTCTCCCCATTCTCTTTGTCTCTCCCCAATCTCTGTGTCTCTCCCAAATCTGTCTCTCTCCCCATTATCTGTGTCTGTCCCACTCTCTCCCTCCCCATTCTGTGTCTGTCACTCTGTCCATCTGTGTGTCTGCCTCTCTCCACATTCTCTTTCTGTTACTCTCTCCATTGTGTGTCTCTCTTCCCATTCTCTGCTTGTCACTCTCTCCATCTGTGTGTCTGTCTCTCTCCCCATTCTCTTTGTCTCTCCCCAATCTCTGTGTCTCTCCCGAATCTCTGTGTCTCTCCCAAATCTGTCTCTCTCCCCATTCTCTGTGTCTGTCCCACTCTCTCCCTCCCCATTCTGTGTCTGTCACTCTCTCCATCTGTGTGTCTGCCTCTCTCCCCATTCTCTTTCTGTCACTTTCTCCATTGTGTGTGTCTCTCTTCCCATTCTCTGCCTGTCACTCTCTCCATCTGTGTGTCTGCCTCTCTCCCCATTCTCTGGTTGTCACTCTCTCCATTGTGTGTGTGTGTCTCTCTCTCCCCATTCTGTCTGTCACTCTCTCCATTCTCTGTGTCTCTCACTCTCTCTCCTCATTCTGGACCCTACCTGTCACTGTGGAGCAGGGGGGAGGGAGCCATCTTGCACCCTGGCAGTAGACACTGGAAGACCTCAATGACTTCTGGGTCTTTCTGATCAGGCTCCTCTGCAGCTAACCCCGCCCCCATCCTCTGCAGCTAACCCCGCCTCCACCCTCTGCAGCTAACTCTGCCCCCACCCTCTGCAGCTAACCCCGCCCCCATCCTCTGCAGCTAACCCCACCCCCATCCTCTGCAGCTAACCCCGCCTCCACCCTCTGCAGCTAACCCCGCCCCCACCCTCTGCAGCTAACCCCACCCTCTGCAGCTAACCCCACCCTCTGCAGCTAACCCTGCCCCCATCCTCTGCAGCTAACCCTGCCCCCATCCTCTGCAGCTAACCCTGCCCCCACCCTCTGCAGCTAACCCTGCCCCCACCCTCTACAGCTAACCCTGCCTCCACCCTCTGCAGCTAACCCTGCCCCCACCCTCTGCAGCTAACCCCACCCTCTGCAGCTAACCCCACCCTCTACAGCTAACCCCGCTCCCACCCTCTGCAGCTAACCACGTCCCCACCCTCTGCAGCTAACCCCACCCCAACCCTCTGCAGCTACCACCCCCACCCTCTGAAGCTAACACCACCCCCAGGCTCTGCAGCTAACCCGCCCCCACCCTCTGCAGCTGACCCCGCCCCCACCTTGTACAGCTGCAGCCAGACCCGGCCTCTGCTCTTCTCCTGCTCTCCTCCCCGCAGGCATCCTCTCCCTCTCTGCTGTCCTCCCCCTCTCCGCTGTCTTCCACCCCTCCCCCCCCGCTCTCCTACCACCAGCATCCTCCTACTCTCTGCCGTCTCCCCCCCCTCCCGCCCCAGTTGACTTTCAAAACCAGGACAAGTAAGAAAAACCGGGACATTATAGAGAACATCAGGGCACCAGGACAGACCTTAAAAACCGGGATTATCCCGACTTAACCGGAACATCTGGTCACCCTTTCAATTAGTGCTGCGGTCGTTGACTGAAGGCACTAAAGCAGGGATATCCTTATATTTGACCAGATGGTGGCCCGTAAGGACTGGAGTTGGCCACCCCTGCATTATTGCATATATCTTTTTTTTCATGGATCACATTTGTTACTTAACTGAAAATGTTAGAGTTTACTATAACTCCAATATAAATAATTAACATTGCAAAAATGTAGCATCCTAATGTACTTCAGTGCTTTAATTTCCAAGGGTAAAATGGTGCTTTTATTTCCCAATGTAAAGTACCCCTCTTAAAGCAGCAGCCCAAGCTGCCATTTTTTAAAAATGTTATTTCCCCCCCCCCCCCCCCACCTTGTAATATGTGCACCAATACAATCCACACAATGGTAAGTAATTAGCTAAGTTACTGATCGATCCGTTCTCTTGTGATCGATCTGTGAAGATTCAGCTCGGGGGTTCACTAAATGTCTGTCAGTGCAGCAGAAGAGGACCAAAGATGCAAAGTTCTGTGGGGAAGATCATGTGACCAGGCAGCCACTAGATTTAATTGGTGCACTGCTAGAGAGAGGGCAAGGCTCCAAAAGGGGTGTGCCAGAGCCTATTTCAGAAGAGGAAGGGGATGTGACTTTGTAAATGGTTGCTATAGAAACAAAAAATGCTTATTACATTATAATACATTAAAAATGTAATTGAGTTGTTGTTTTTTTTTTTCAAATGCTACAAGTATTTTCTCATATATAAATAGCAAGGAAGCACTAAGCTAAGGATTCTCCACTCTATAACTAAATTCTATATGCCTGATTTAACTGACGGATAATTAAAATCACCATTACTAAACTATTACCTAGTTTTGTGGCCTCCATTTGCAAAATCATTTTGACTTCCTTAATCTCACAGATATTTGGTGGTTTATAGCAGGTCCCTACAAACATTTTCTTTGTACCTTTACCTCACTGCTAATTTCTATCCACAAAGTCTCTAAATGTTCATCAATCCTTCATAAACATCTTCCCTTATAATAGGTTTTATATCTGGTTAAACATATAAACATATTCCACCACCTCTTATATTTCCTCAATTCTTCTGAAAAAGTGAATAGCCATCTAAATTACCTGCCCATTCATGAGTTTCATCCCACCATGTTTCAGTAATGCCTTTGATATCCCACTGTTCCCTTGTAGCTATTAATTCAAGATCCCCCCATGTTATTGGGCAGGCTTCTTGCATTAGCAAGCATGCACTTAATGTTTTTACCTCTTTTTACTATTGTTATTTTATCTGCTCCTGCCTTTCTACTCCAATTGAATTTAGTCTTTAGAAGTTTACTTGTATTATCTGTATTTAATAGGAATACTTGCGAAACTCTAACTGCGAAAATAATAACCATTATTATTATTATTATTATTAACTCCCACTTTCCCCTACTCCACCTCCATGACCAATAGCTCTTTCCTCATTACTATCTATTCTGTCTTGTCCATTACCTCTTTGCTTGTCCCTCCCCCCTCCTTCCTAGTTAAAATGTCGTCCAACCTTTCTAACATCCTCCCCCCTTCGTTGAGGTGCAATCCATCCCTACTATAAAGATAGCACCTCTCAGAGAGAGACTCCCAGTGCTCTAAAAAACCAAACCTATCCTTCCTACACCACTTTTTTAGCCATGCATTAACCCCCCTAAGCTCCAACTTCTTCCTAGGGGTAGCACTGGTAGTATTCCTGAAAACACTCATAGTAAAGCTGTCCTGTAGTTTTCTATTTTGCAAAAATATTTAAATAAATAAGAAATGGCCCCAATGTAAATTGCTTTATATCTCAGCCCTAATCTCAGTTGGATATGAGACCGTATTATGAGCCTAAAAATGATGATGTATATTATCTGAAAGCAGTGCTTGTTTTCTCTGATAAATCTGGTACTATTTTCGCCTTAGTTCTGTATACGACTGCCATACGACTTAAAAAAAATATTCCCCAAAGCTGTGCATTTTCTAATGCGATAATACATGTAATTTTATCTAGAGCAGTCAGAACTAAGCCTTACTTCTCTATGGTTATGTTTTTCCAAATCTTACTATAAAAATGCAACCTGGAACTGACTGGCTAAAAGTAAATGGCTAATTTTCTACCATTTTTATTTATTTCTAAAGGGAGAATTGTATTGTAGGGGAAATGGACCAGTTGAAGTTTTTGACTTTGTCACAAATAAGACAACTCCATATCCGTACATGAAGTATTCCTGTATGCCAATGAATCTAATGGGACATGCTGGAGCAGACTTTTATTTAATGGACAGCTTCATTTCTGCTCTCAGTGTAAGTATTTCCCAATTACAGTTTTCTAAACTTTATTAGTGAATGAAAAATGTTTGACATATATTTTCAATACTTATATATTCTTATATATTTTAGGAACAGGTGGATAGCGTGTGTTGGGTTTCATTCTGTCGTGCTATCTATTTGTTATATGACAAATCAATCTGTGATGCTCATGCATATGAAAAATAGCAGGCTGACTAAGCGTGCCCAAATCAGTTCTATATACTTAGGGGCCTATTCACAAAGCGGTGATAAAATCTGCATTGTTGGCCGACTTTGCATTGACTTATCACGCACTAAAACATGAGGGCAAAAATGGTATTCACTAAGAATGAAAGCCATTTTTAAAAAAAAATGTGCCGACCAGGTTTTTTTTATCAGTGCTATCGCGCTATAAATCCTAGCGAGCAGCAACTGATAGAAAAAATTGCAGCCTGGAAGAGATGCATGGAGACGCTGCGTCTCCATGCACGGCTCTTACAGGCGATCGTGCAGTAAAAATATTGATTTTTAATAAAAGTGTACATCAGCAGGGGGTCTCCTGAGCTGAACCGCATTGATTTCAGCCTTGGGGACCCCCTACATCCCGAGATACAGGCCCTGTTATGGGGTGCCGGTATCCCCTGTGCTTTTTAATCTCCCGTGTCACGTGACCGTGGGATTTAAATCCTTCACTGGGATACCGGCACCCCATAAAAGGGCCTGTATCTCGGGAAGTAGGGGGTCCCCGAGGCTGAAATCAACGTGGTTCACCTTAGAAGACACCCAGCTCCCGCACACTCATATAAAAACCCAAATAAACGGGGGGGGGGGGGGGGGGGGGAATTGTTACCGTAGCGGCTAGCCGCTATGGTAATGAAGCTGCTTTAATTTAATTTTTACGAATAGTGTGCGGGAGCAGGGGGTCTTCTGAGATGAACCGCATTGATTTCAGCCTCGGGTTCCCCCTACTTCCCGACTTACAGGCCTCGGTATGGGGTGCCGGTATCTCCTCCAGTATTTAAGTGAGGTGACGTGGACGATTTAAAAATGGCGGCGATACCGGCACCCAATACCAGGGCCTGTAACTAGGGAAGCAGGGGGTCCCTGAGGCAGAAATCAAAGTGGTTCAGGTCAGGAGACCCCCCCCCTCCCATATACTAGTATTAAAAATTACATTAAAGCAGCTTCATTACCTTAGCGGCCCCCGAACACCCGCAGGGACCACCCGAGGACCCCTGGACACCCGGGGGGCCCCCAGACACCCGTGGGGACAAAGTGGAGGCCCCTGGACACCCACGGGGACCACCCATGGACCCCCGACATCTGCAGTGACCACTCAGAAACCCCCGCCCGGCCTCTGGTATCAATCCTGTACTGAAAAAAAAAAAGCCTTTAGCTGGTGCTAAATTATTGAGAGATTTTATAGGCAGATAAACTTATCACTGCTTTGTGAATAGCAATTACTGGCAAAAAAACCCTGATTTTATGGGCCTATAGTACAACTTGTTTGCCTTTGGCAGTTAATGGGCATTAAAAAGCCATTATAGCGTGATACTGCACTGTTATCACTGCTTTGTGAATAGAATAGCAGGCAGTATCGCACTATAAGAGCATTTATCGCCCATTAAACCACTTATCAGTGTTTTGTGAATAGGCCCCTTAGGGCCTCATGCAGAGAGCAGCGCTATTTACAATCTCGCCATTTTCCGGAGAAAATCGCGCAAAAAACAGCTGATAATGGCGAGGTAGGAAAAACACGCCATTTTTTTTTCTATTTGAAAATCTTGCCGCACGGCTGGCGAGAAACTACATCTCGCCAGTCTGAAAAATATCCGAATTCAGAAAGGCGCGCTCGCCATCTAGCGGCTGTTTTTTGCGCGATTTTCTTCAATTTTCTCCGCCAACTAAAGTTGGCAAGAAGCAGGAGCTCGCCGGCTATAGGGGGAAAAAAAAAAATGCGCGATTTTTTTTTTCCCCTTTCAGCTGCGCGCATCTCCTCATTTACAATTCTCCACATGCAGTAATGCTAAAAATAGCGGATTTCGCACATTTCTGCATATGGAGAATAAAACTCTCCATTAAACCTACTTTTTATTCCCCTCTCCAATTTTAAAAAGCGCTGCTCTCTGCATAGGCCCCTTAGAGTGGAATTTACTAAGCTCCGAGGCAGGATTTCACTCGCCAATCCGGCATTAACATCCATTGACTTGAATGACAGTTACCGCTGTATCAGGGTACGATATCCCACATTGGCACTTACTGTGACTCCATCAGTCCAATGTTTTGTCAACCTTGAGGCATGTAAAGCCTATTAACAAATATGTGCGAGATATCTGTTCTCAGGTTTGCTGCTTTTATAGTGGAGACAAAAAACACACAAAGATGCCCAAAGCTACTTCCAATATGACAAAAATACACAGTGCAATACCTATATATTCTCATGAAAAGCATAATTTAGTTCAACACTTTGGCCAAAGCATATTAGCCTGCTGCCACTCCAAGACATGACCGTTAGCAGGTCCTAACACTCCCTGAGTTAAAATTCTTATTTACCTGTATAATTACAGGAAGAATGATCAGCATTGGATCTGTCGTAACCCAGCAAAATGAAACTGACCTGCCAACATGGAAAGTGGGGAGGTGCGAGCTTAAACCTGGGGGGGGTGGGGGCGGGCACCTGGGCACCTCCCAAAAGCAGCTGAGACCAGCTGTATATAGTTAATAAACACACAGATACCCAACACGCTCTGAGAAACCCCAAACATTTCCACATAATATATATGTATATAAGTGTCAAAAGGAGTGCTAGTGGGCGTGGCTAAATGTATACAACAAAAAACAAACAAAGATGCCCAAAGCTACTTCCAATATGACAAAAATACACAGTGCAATACCTAATATATGTTTTCTTGAAAAAGGGTCATTTAGTTCAACCCTTTGGCCAAAGCGTCTTAAGCCTGCTAGCCACTTCAAGGCATGACCGTTAGCAGGTCCTGAAGTGGCCAGCAGGCTTAAGACACTTTGGCCGAAGGGTTGAACTAAATTACACCTTTCTCAAGAGAATATATAGGTATTGCACTGTGTATTTTTGGGTATCAATGCTATTCAGTAAAACTAAAAGAAACTCCTTTTTATGCATATCGCAAATTTGATCTCGCTACCCTTTAGCTGACGAGAAAAGTTTTTATAGTACTATATGCATATCGGAGTTTAGTGAATAGCAGTTGCTGGCAAAAAAATGTGAGTTTGGGCATTTTTTCAGTACTGCACGGGTTGTTATAGCCCGGTAAAAAGCCGTTTTAGTGCGATGTTACACTGTTATTGGAGCTTTGCGAATAGCTACACTTGTATTGTATTGTATGTCTTTATTTATATAGCGCCATTAATGTACATAGCGCTTCACAGTAGTAATACATGTGGTAACTTGCAATATCGCACTAAAAGGGCACTTATTGTGCAATAATGCACTTATCAAAGTTTAGTGAATAAGCCCCGTATGTCCTTGTCCAGAAAATAATTTGTTGTAATTTATTAATAAATGCATAAATGAATGAATAGGTTTTTTTTTGTTTTAGCGATTTGACTATTATGACAAGTATATAATTATCTCTATCCTGGTTTTTAACAGAATAATGATCCGTCGCTCATACAGACTGGTCCAGATGAAACCCTTAGGAGTCACCTTCTTGTCTTTGAGGCTGAGAAATCAAGAAGAGGGAGCTGTGTTGTGCATCTCTAGACAATGGGAGTGAAAAACTGTGAAGAATACATGGGATATTTCAAATGTATTACAAAAATGTAATTGTCTTTTTGTTGGCTCAATAATGATTATTGTATTAATTCTGCTGTATGTGTATTTAGAATAGATTATAATACTTCCAACAAGTCATATATTATCAAATGAATTGCTTTGTTCAAATTTTTTCAATATTAACAAAGGGGCGCAAACCCAAGCACGACAGGCGCAACAAATAGCACCAGGTTTGTCAGAAGAAAAATAATCTCAATGTAATAAATGGATACTTTGTAGGTTTTGCTATCTTTTTATGGAACAACATACACAACATATCAATCATGCAAGTTTGTCTTGTGCATAAACCTTTGAAACTGTAGAGGTCTCTAGGAAGACCTGTGCACGCTCGAACGCTTATGCACAAGAGAACTATGTAAGTTTTATATGCTTCTTCATTAAAATATATCCTACAACCTACAAAGTACATTATCTTACTCTTTCTAGGACCATGTAAGAAAAAAATGCACAAATGCGCACCAGGGATTAGTTAATGGTAATTTATTAAAAAATACACAGATACTGAGGGGATCTAACCCCACCTCAGCTAAAATTGCTATACAGCCGAAACTCAGTAATCATAGAGAGTAACCTCTCACGCTAACTAAGCCCTAAGCTGCACAGTATACAAAATACAATAAAAATGCATATAATGAATAAAACAAATATGTGAAAAGTCTATCTAACGATTTAGAATGAAACCGCCATAGATATATGAACAACTGGCAAGGGGAGACGGACACTTACACTGAGGCAGAAATGCGGGTTCACGGTGACCGCAAAAGGATCCGGATCTCGGCACCGTGAAGATGGAAAACATCGCTTGTGCCTCTTGCAGGCTCCGTCTCAGCTAGTCAGGAAACACGTGCAGGATGACCTGTCGTGACCTCTACGCGTTTCGCACCACGTGCTTCGTCAGGAGGACCTGACGAAGCACGTGGTGCGAAACGCATAGAGGTCATGACAGGTCATCCTGCGCATGTTTCCTGACAAGCTGAGACGGAGCCTGCAAGAGGCACAAGCGATGTTTTCCATCTTCACGGTGCCGAGATCCGGATCCTTTTGCGGTCACCGTGAACCCGCATTTCTGCCTCAGTGTAAGTGTCCGTCTCCCCTTGCCAGTTGTTCATATATCTATGGCGGTTTCATTCTAAATCGTTAGATAGACTTTTCACATATTTGTTTTATTCATTATATGCATTTTTATTGTATTTTGTATACTGTGCAGCTTAGGGCTTAGTTAGCGTGAGAGGTTACTCTCTATGATTACTGAGTTTCGGCTGTATAGCAATTTTAGCTGAGGTGGGGTTGGATCCCCTCAGTATCTATGTATTTTTTAATAAATTACCATTAACTAATCCCTGGTGCGCATTTGTGCATTTTTTTCTTACATTGTTTTTCAGGGTGTCCTCCCCCCTCTTGTAGGGGGGATCACCTTGAAGTAGGAGCCTTTGGGGAGACGATCCATGCGCGTGCTGCAAAGGGATTGTCCACATTTTACTACAGCACGAGCACTGAATACCCTGCTTTTTCTTCTTTCTGGGACCAATTTGGCTAGCACCATTCAATGCACTGTACACAATGTGATTGTTCTTTTCTGCACTACTTTTGCAATATTGATAAATAGTACCAATGCCAAAACGTAATAATTATTTTTACTGCATATTTCTCTTTTAAACGCATTCACACTGACTCATCTACTTTATACTAAAACGTTGCTATTTGGCCAAGTACAGGCATACCCCGCATTAACGTACGCAATGGGACCGGAGCATGTATGTAAAGCGAAAATGTACTTAAAGTGAAGCACTACCTTCTTCCTACTTATCGATGCATGAACTGAACGGCAATCGTCATATACGTGCATAACTGATGTAAATAACACATGTGTAAAGGCTCTATAGTCTCCCCGCTTGCGCACAGCTTCGGTACAGGTAGGGAGCCGGTATTGCTGTTCAGGACATGCCGACAGGCGCATGCGTGAGCTGCCATTTTCCTATTGAGCGATATGTACTTACTCGCGAGTGTACTTAAAGTGAGTGTCCTTAAACCGGGGTATGCCTGTACTGCTTTTGTAGAGACGTGAACTTTGTATGTATTGGGAATAGCAGATAAAATATTTACTTCACATTATGGGCAATAATGTAAACTCCTTATCATTTCAATCTTATTGCACGGTTAAAGCCCTGAATTTATGGAGATGAAGTGAATTGCAGATTTTCCTCTAATCAAATAACCTATCTCTTCTCAGTTTGCTTTGCTGTTTTTTCCCCCACTTCACCCACACTTTCTGTTCCCGAACATTTCTGCTGGCCGACCTTACCTATTATGTTATATCAATCGTGTTCTATCATGTTTTATCATAGGGTTGCTCAACTCCAATCCTCAAGCCACCAAACCAGGTCAGCTTTTCAGGATATCCCAGCTTCAGCACAGGTGGCTTAATCTGAGGCTCAGTCAAAGACTGAGCCACCTGTGCTAAAGCTGTGATATCCTGAAAAGCTGACTGTTGGGGGGACTTGAAAACTGGAATTGAGCACCCGTGTTCTATCGTGTTCTATCATGTTCTATCGTTTCAAAGTGGAACAGCTGGTCGAAAAGTTTTTCAATAAACATATCTATCTCTACGAACACATCCATCGTGTTTAATGTTGTTTTGAATATCTGTCAATGCCCTTTCCCAGTTAATAGAAAAATCTAATACTTTTTTTAATATACCAGGTTAAAAGCACTGACTGCAAAAGCTAACTACTCCAATACAGCCCATTACTTATCGGACCAATTGCCACCTTTACTTGGGTGTATTTAAGTGGACGATTTAACCCATATGGGCATTAATGGTCATTATATGTCCTCTTCTGAGGGGATTATTACTTTTGTAGGCTACATTTTTAACATAAATTGTTACTTTTAAATGATTTAGAAGTGTTTTTTTTTATTTATTTAGGAGAGCATATTCTATGTTCATGCTGTGTGTCCTTTCGTCAATGTTAAAGTTGTCCCTATAAATAGAGCACATAGACAATCAGATAACATACTCGTGATCTAAGTTTAAATAAGATACTGCAAGATATTTAAAAGGTAACAATTATTTTAAAATACATTTTATGATGTTAACGTATTTTAACATTGAAGAAACATTTTATGAAATAACAAGTGACTCTTCAGGAATACAGTACCTGGTAGGAGTTGAGGAGTGAAAGAATGAGTGGGAGGATTGACACAGGGACAGGAAGTGAGAGAGAAACAGAGATGGAGAGAGGATGAGTAAAAGGCGCCTTGTCCGATTCTGATGACATTTTGAGGTTACCTTTCAGCCAAACTTATTAGATAGATCTGACAGAGGTTTCCACCAAATCAATGCAGCCCTCATCTTGTCTTTAACAAAAAAAAATTTTTTAAGTGATAAAAATTAAACTGTACATTTTATTGACCGGATTCTTGATACAAAACATTAAATGTGTTATTTTGCAACTTGTAATAAATTTTTAGACAATTTGCGCTATATTCAGTATTTACATATTTGTTTGACTTGATTACTGTGACAGACAATAGCCGCCTTTCTGAACAACTTTGTCGCCTCTGCCTCAACTGTCAGTAGAAACTAGGCTTATTTATAGACTCGTACAATAGCACAGAATAGTGCGAGAATTAAATTGGCCAGACATTACCGTCTTTAACTGAAGTTTGAGAGTACTAGGACAAAATCCACAAATGAATGGCGTTTCAAATGTTGTTTTGCCCGAGTTTAATTCCATGTTACGAATCTGTGTCCCATTAGGTTTACTCGCTCATCCCACACGACAGTACACAATATAGCATTTTCCTAATTTTTAAATAACGTTTTCTGTTTTCTGTGCACATTCGTTTATGTGCCCATTTGGGTTTTTATTTAGCATTGGTTAGTAGAGTGGATCTATATACATGAGAGAGTGTAATGAGGTCTGCCAATGTTTGGCCTGGTGCCATAAAATCCAGGTGTTACTGGCCACTAATGCCTGGAAGATTGACCAATCAGGAAACAGCATTTAAATAAAGCCCTTCTGTTTGGCCTCTAATTTAATCTAAAATGAATGTATTCTTTTGAGTATTCCCTGCATATGTATATGTGTTTATTCTGTAGATAGACAAGTAATTGTGCAGGAAGTAAAAAAAACTGTGCGTATGATATGCATTCTCTTATTGTATAGGAAGTTGCGTTAGTTATTTAAAGGTTACTGGGGGATGACAATTTGATCAGTGTACTGTATGTGATTGATGATCAGTGTGCTCCACCATACACTATGCCTACAATTTAAAACAGTAGTTCAATAAAAATATTTTTTTACAGTTTGTCAAATTTTTACAGGGGGAATAAAAATCACATTGATGCCAAAGAAACTCTCATTAAATCTCATTCCAGGCAGAACTGATTATGTTTCTTAATTTATACCTCGTGTAGTGCTGGGCTTGACTCAGGTGATGCCAATCTTAAGTTACAAGACTAGAGGAAAGTAGCCAGACAGATCAATAACCCCACAAGCAAGTACTGTAGGAGGAAACCTTGAATAAATGGGCTCTAGACATGTATCCTGGTCTGTTTTATACAGTAAAGGGGACTCTGACCCTTCTCTCTGCCCCTTAGTGCCAGTGGAGCCGGCCACACAATTCAGTGTGTTGCTGGTCATTCGAACACTCAAGTATCCAACATAGCTTCATATTTTTCACATGAACATCATTTATTCATTTTTTTTAAAATACATAAGAACATACCACTGTGTTAACGAATAATTATTAATTATCAGACCTTCTACTGCACTGTATATACTTGGAAATGTTTACATTCATTCTGTATTTGGCAGTTTATGTTCTCACTGCACAATGAGGAACAATGTTAAAAGCATTTGCAAAGGGCTGTTTATTTTCCCTTTCTAGATTGTTTCCCTAATCCACACAAACTATTTTCTCAAGGGAGAAAAATAGTTGTGGTTTGGCATGATCTGGGTCCTATGGAAATGTATTGATTCTAAAGGGGGCTATTCTATAAGCCTTCATAAAAAAAATCGCTGGGCTGGTTACGCCGCCAGTTGTTTGAGCGTTGCTATCACGGTATTCAGAAAGCCTCGAATACCTGTGATAGCAAAATGCCCAAAACTGGCGAGTAACCGGAGACGTGAAGATCGCCTCTCTCAAAAGGGCTCACCCGGCGACCTGCAGCGATCTGGCCGGCGCATATCTCGCCAGCGATTGCAAGATCTTAATATACATTTTAATACTAGTGTAGATGAGTAGGGGGTCTCCAGAGCAGAACCGCATTGATTTCAGGTCCGGGGACGCCCTGCTTCCGAGATACAGGCCTCGTTATGGGGTGCCAGTATCTCCTATGCATTTAAATGTTTCGCGTCACGTGACCGTGGGATTTAAATGCATAGGAGATAACGGGGATTGTATCTCGGGTAGCAGGGGTTCCCCGGTTCTGCTCCGGAGACCTCCCGCTCATCTACACGTATTAAAATGTATATTAAAACAGCTTCATTAACATAGCGGCTAGCCGCTAAGGCAATGAAGGGGTTAAACCTCAATAGCCTGTTTTTTGGGGCACGGGGTGGATGAAGGGGGTAGTAGTCCAAGGGTGGGTTGTTGCCTGCCTGGAAGGTTGTGGGAGTAGTCAACCCCTTCACTACCATAGGGGTGCGAACCGCTATGGTAATAAAGGGGTTAACCAGTCCCGCTACCCCTCGGAAGGCCGAAACACCCACCCTTGGGGCTACTACCTCCTTCACCCAATCCCTCTTCCCCCACGAAACAAAAATAAACAGAACAACCCTACTACCCACCTCCTCTACACTCAACAACCCCCCACAACACATACAGTACAATAATGGGCAAAATAACTATTATCCAGATATAGATAATAGTTAATTTGCACATTATAAAATCAAACATTAGCCAGCCAGCATAAATAAAGTAAATAAAACGTTCTACTTACCCCTGCCATCGTGAAGGACGTCCTTGTCAGCATACTCCAGATCCATGTCCTCCGTTGCCAGCAAGAGTACATGAAAAAATACAACCCACCCCAGGCCCACTATACCCACCCTCAATCCAGGTGATTAGATTGGGAGTAGAGGAGGTGGGTAGTAGTGTTTTTGATTGTTTATTGTGAGTAGCGAGGATGGGTGAAGGTCGTATTTGGCCCTTGGTGCATGTTTATACCTACCGGGTGGGTAGCGGGAAGGGTTAATCCCTTCATTACCGTAGCGGTATTAACCGCAAAGGTAACGAAGGGGTTAACTCCACCCGCAACCCCCCCTGCAAGGCCTAAACACCCACCGGGGGCTAAATACCACCTTCACCCACCCCCGCTACCCACAATAAACATGGCACTGGTAGTTAACCCCATCATTGCCTTAGCGGTCAGCCGCTAAGGTAATGAAGTTGCCTGTAAATACATTTTTATTGCGTGGGATTTATGCCGTGGGTTTCCGGTGCTGATATTAATGGGTATCCGCTCCGGAGACTCCTGTCATTAATCCGATGCAGGAAAAAGGCATTTTTTTCCTAAGTCCTCTCTCACCGCCTTCTCAGCAGGTTCTCACCAGCCTCACGCCAACTTGTCCTGGCGTGAGGATTTTGGGAGAAACTCGGCATTCTAGAGCCACGATTAGCCTCGATAAACTAATCACGGCTACTAGAATTGCACGAGTTTCAGAATCTGCCGATAAGTGGCTAGCGGCGATGTGTTTTGGACGGCTGAAAAAATTGGTGAATCATGACTTTATCGCCCACTTATCGAGGCTTACTGAATAGCAGTACGCATTTTGTCCAAAAAGGCCTCGATAAGTGGCTTATAGAATAGGCCCCTAAGAGTCCAATTTAAAGCAGGCTTGCTGATATTTCCTCCCATTCTGGTATCTTACATCATTGTGACAGTAGGTGGGGGAGTGGGGAAAGTGAGTGGACTGGGCGTTTCCCAAATAGTATTAAATTGGTGTAATTAGTGACACACCTTGATGTGAAAGTTTAATAAAGATTATTTAGCTATGTATGTATGTATTTATCCTATGGGCTTTGGACCTCGCGCTATGTGTGAGCGCTGAGGGGGTTAAAATAAAATACAAATTTCTCTCTCACTAATTGATGGGCCTATATATGATACAAGAGCACACCCATACAATTATACTCCTGACGAAGCAGTGTGCGAAACACTTAGAGTTTTTGGAGAGAATTTGCGCACTGAAGGACTGACAATCTACTGCTGTTACCAGACCCATTTTGGCTTCCCGCCCTCACCCGTGATGCGAAACCAGAAGTGACGCGACGGCAGAGACTGATGCGGAACTACACTGTGAGGTGCAAGTGAAGCACCGGGCAGCAGCTCTACACTTCACCACCCTTCTATCGGTGGTTCTCTCCACCACCCATCTTATTTATGGAAAATGTGAGTTTCCTTATCATTTGTGAATAATACATATTTATAGTTCATACCGTATGCACTATTTGTGGTTTCTTTTATTTGCATATCAACCACTTCACTGAGAGGTATCCTGACCCCAGCTATACAAAGGGCTCCAGTCAGAGAGAGATGTATCTCTGACATGCAGTAACATAATACGATTTTTGTGAGTTCATTTCCTATATTGATTATCTTTTTAGCAGTGATCTACCATCTGCACTATATATATCTTTATTTTTTGCATATCACGAGTATATCCTGCGCTCCTCCTCAACCCCAAGAAAAGAAAAATCTTACATCATTATAGACGCTGACAGGCAACCACGAATTTGAATATAGGTAGGAGATATCAGAAGATTGGATCAACAATTGAGGACTCACCAGGTAATGAACTGAAGGCATTGTACACACAAACATACCAGAACAACCACGAACAACCCTCATACTTTCAGTGGTGTATTAGAAATGCCAATAACCAAAACCTTGGAAAAATTAAAAGGCTAAAGTGGGAGTTGTTAAGAAACATCAAACAAGCAATAACACTTACTACTGATTAAGTATTTAGTAAGATCAACTCCGTATACTACATCCGTTGTTTACGAAGCAGCGTTAGAGGATATGTAGTAAAGTAGAAAACCTTGCAGGTCAATTGTCCACTGTTGCCATTCATAAGACAACGTGCACCATCTTGTCTCTTTCCCTACTCTACAATACAGAAATTTCCGGATGTAGCTAGATTTGACCCAGGACAGAACAGTCTTTGGAGTTTTCATGTTAACGCATTTTAATTGTTACTCGTGGTATCATCTGGAAAATCATTTTTTGTAATTTACCATCAACCATTTCATTTACAGTATACGCTTAAAAATAACAGAAATACATAAATAATATATTAGTCGTCGATTTGGGGAAACATTCAACATATAGAAGTATTCAAGTAATCTATTCATCAAATAATTTTCTATTTTAATTATGGAATAGAAAACTGCCTATTACAGGGGCTCTCAACTCCAGTCCTCAAGACCCCCAACAGGTTAGGTTTTCAGGATATTCCAGCTTCAGCACAGGTGGCTCAATCAGTGGCTCAGTTGAAGATTGCTTCAGCACTTGTGCTAAAAACTGATTTATTGGGTCTTGAGGACTGGAGTTGAGAACCCCATGCCTAATGCATTGTGTATGTGCAACAACTTCAAATGTTACCCTTTATTTACTCATATACAGTAATGAATAATACACAATGAGTTGTATCTAGTGTAAAGCTACAGCGATGCAAGACAGCAAACTTAGTGCATCTAAATATACAATATAACTGTCTTATCTATCTTATCTCTATAAACGGTTAGAATAATATAAAAGTTTGTAATATATAAATGTTAGACATACATTTAATAGGCTTTACATGTAAAAGTGCAAATGATTTAACTTTCAAATCTAAACTGGCAAAATAATATTTTTCATTGGAAATTATGTGTTTTATGTTACAACATTTTTCCAGTACTTGGTGAAACTTAAATTAGATGAAATTCCTATATATTGTGGAATACAACATCCATACAATAAAACTAAGCGCCTGATTTAGAGTTTAGACGTGGTCTCAAAAATAGTGTTGTTGAAAAAAGGTAGCATTGCACCATTTCTATTCCAGATAAATAAGACCCCGATTGAGAGTTTGGCGCGACAGTGTCACAAACAACTGTTTTTAAATTACTATTATAATGAGATCAGCGCCATTGGCTGTGCGTAATGTTAATGTCTTCCTCAATCGTACGTCTGTATGTAAGCATTGTGTTTGTACGTAATAATTACATCTGCATTACTTTAGCGCTTCAGGAAATGAGTACATGAACTGTACAATGTTACTTTACTCTCTTCAGTCTACAGCAGCGTTGCATAGTATAAACAAGCTCTGCAACATCATGACGGAGGAATCAAGCAGACGGCGTGCTGAGAGGACAGCATGCACACATGTAACAAGGACGAAGTCAAAGTGCGTATCCAGTACATTAGGTATGCCATATATATTAACTGCCAACTCTCTCTTCCTCTGCAGGGTATAGGTCTATTTTCATGATGAGCAAGCATTGTGTAAGCATCTGTGTAAGAAACAAACAGCAATGGCAGCTGTAGCTTCCAAAATAAGTGCTGGAAACGGTGGGTTCTTGTAATGTACTTACATTTGCACCTGGTCCCTGTTGGCGAATAATTAAGAAGTGTCCTTAAAGAACAACCGTTAATCCAAGTCTAACTCGGCCGCTAATATAAGACAAGTGCAATTTAACGTGTGAATGTTGGCCTCAGTAAGAAAATTAGGCAGAGACCCCTCTTCACTCCATCCATCCAGTCGTTAGAATAATGACCCCAATGCAAACTGCTTTGCATTTATTTTTGTCCAACTTTAAATTGGAGTCTTATTTTCACAAGTTGCAAACCGCCATGTAGCGCCTGCGCAATGAGTTTGGACTAGGATTCCATTGTTAGCCAACTCCAAATCGGCCCCTAACAATCTCAGCATTATCGACCCATGACTTGATATCATCTTTGTTCATTATATGGTGGCACCAGCTCTGGTCTTTTTATTTTGATCTGTGGGAAAAGAACAGGAAAAAAAGGGGCAGTTAATATTTTGTCACTAGTGAAAACTTTAAGGACTTTTTAAAATATGCTGTGAAGTTTTCTTCTCTGTCCTATGAAGGGAGCTGAACTTTAACATCAGGAAGATACCTGCATATTACATAATGAATAGGGTCCTAAGTGTCGTAAACATAACAAAACTCAACCTGTTACAAAAAATCAATTGAAAAAAACAAGAAAACAGTGCACGTGACTTCAGTAAATAAAGATTAAGCTTGCAGTGAAAAAAGCTTCAAGCTATCCAGCTCCTCAAACACATTTCCCAGGTGTCTCCATATACAACACACAACCAAACGGAAGCGCAAAAAGTTAGAAGCTGGTGATAAAACTCTAATAGTGGCCATTACAAAAATAATATGTGATATATATATATATATATATATAGAGAGAGAGAGAAACACTGTCTTCCCATATGAGAAGGCACAAAAGCAGCAACACTCAGATATAGCAAAAAGACATATATTAGCAGTGACAAAACAGCACACTATAAAGCCATATATATATATATATATATTTAAAACATACAGTGAAATATTTAGGGGCCTATGCTATAAGCCCCGATATTTTTTTTTGCTGTGCCGTTTATACTGCCAGTTTTAACAGCGTTGCTATCACGGTATTCAAAAAGCCCCGAATAACTGTGATAGCAAAATGTGCAAAACTGGCGAGTAGCCGGCGACGTGATGATCGCCTCTCTGAAAAGGCCATACCAAGCGATTTATTTCAGCTGCAAAGAGAGCCGCCTCTCCCTGCGCAAATCTCGCCCCAACACATACAGTACTGTAATGGGCAAAATAACTATTATCCAGATATGGAAAATAGCTCATTTGCCCATTATAAAATCAAACATTAGCCAGCCAGCATAAATAATGTAAATAAAACTTTATACTTACCCCTCCCATCATGAAGGGCATCCTCGTCAGGATATGCCAGGTCCATGTCCTCCGTTGCCAGAAAGAATACAAGAAAAATACAATCTAATGGCCCCTAACCCCTTAATCACCTTACCGGATAATAACCTCTATAGTAATTAAGGGGTTAACTCACCCACCCCCGCTACCCACCAGGGAGGCCTAACCACCCAACCCAGGCTAACTATACCCACCCTCTCTACCCACTGATTGGCATAGTGGTACATCATACCCATATAATATGGACATGATAAGCCACTGTAGCAGTCAATGGTCACCCTAATAAAAACAGCATGAAGGCCAAGAATAAAAAATATACACAAGCACCTAAACACACCAATTCAAGAAATAAAAGCACTAACCAATTAAATAAATAAATAAAAGCACTAGCCAACCAATTAAAGAAAGAAATAAAAGCACAAGCCAACCAATTAAATAAATAAATAAAAGCACTAGCCAACCAATTAAAGAAATAAATAAAAGCACAAGCCAACCAATTAAATAAATAAAAGCAAACCAATCAATTTAATAAATAAAAGCAGTAACCAACAAAACAATTAATTACTTTTAAACACTTGCCAACAAAACAATTAATGAATTTAAACCAGAAGCCAATAAAACAAATAATTAATTTCAAGCGCTAACCAATTCTAAAATGTACTAAAACAAGCCATCCAAATTACAAACAATTGAATACATACAATAAAAACAAATAGAAAAAATTACAATCAATTCAAAACCAGCATTTGCCAAAAAATGCAATGGCTGGCACTGTATTTATGTGTACCCTAAAGGGGCACTATGTATTTCACTTTATTGTTACTGTATACAGTATATATACATTTTTACGCTTTCATTTGGTTGGGACAAAAGATTTTTGCCATCATCTATTAATTAAATATATTATCTTACTTTAAAAAAAAAATATATATATATTTTTATAACGCATGACATGGCAATAAATTAATCTTTACCGGTTTTGTAATATCCACGTTCTCCAATGTGGGTCGATATACTCCTGGAGTAAAGTCACTGTCTTTTGATAGACCTCCTTCTAAATCATATGTTCCAGATCTTGAAGATAACTTCCCAGTATTTGATTTAGTGGCCACATTATCCATATCTAGATTGATGGGGAGACGTGTTAATGATTATATAAGACACAGGCTCTGTAACCAAGTCTGCAGGTGTAAAACTGGCACAATATTCATGCACAACAACTACAACTCCAGTCCTCAAGCCCTCCAACAGGTCATGTTTTCAGGATATCCCTGCTTCAGCACAGGTGGCTCAATCAGTCCCTTCTTCACAGCTGGTTCAATCAGGGCTTGAGGACTGGACTTGAGCACCACTGCTCTAGCCACTGGTTGTGAAGCTGTGGTCACTTTGCTTGGGAAGATTTAATCCCAACTCAATTAATGAAGTCTAAATCTTCTCGAACAACGTGAATACAGCTTCATGGTATATGGAATAGACAGGGCAGCTGTACAGGGAAAGTTGTGTTTATTACTCTACTAGTGCAAAATGGAAACACAAAAAAAGCATGCTACAAAATACAATCTGGAGGAAAATGAAAGATGTCATACATACTAGTGTGTGAGAAGTGAAAAAACTCCTCATCTAAGGAAAACCATCTTCTGGAATCACGTCTCTCCGCAAATTTTCTAAAGGAAATAGACACATTTTCTCATATTTATTAATTATATTTTAGCCACAGATTAAATTGTTCCTATTTTCGCATTGAAAGTGCCCTATTCCCCCATAATTATCATTATTCTTTACACGATAGTGACGATGCGCATCCATTTTTATTGTACATAAAACTATTTCAACAATCTGGTTGTTGTGTCAGGGAATCTTCAAAATGCTTTTCAATTAGTCCCCAAACAAACCGGCAGTTCTTCCTATTTTTGCATCATTGTAGAGTAATACAGGAGTTACAGTATCTTGGCCATTATCTCATCTGTGGTAATGTACATGGGCATGATAAACAGCACACAACAATCTTACACCATTCCCAAGCTTTGGCTTTCTAAGACCCGTTCTATACTGCATGCGGCCGTGCGCACGCGCGTGCACATGCCACATGCTTTTCCCTGTTATAGAGCCGGGAGCTACAGGTACTGTGTATGTGTGTGTATATGTGTGCATATATGCATGTGTGTGTGAGTATATGTGTGTGCATGGGTTGTGTGAGTGAAGAAAGTCCTAAATACATTTTTTTAATTTGTGCACTCATTGACAAACACACACACACACACACACACACACACACACATACACATACACACACAGACATTTGAGCGCCAGTAGCGGCGCAAAATCATCCTTCCCACCATCTTCGCCGCTGTCTGGCGGCACCCCGCTCCCTGCCATGCGTGCACGCGGCCCTTGTATAGAAGGGCTGGCTGACCTCAGCCATCTATAACTGCCATGCGCGCGCATGGCGTAGCACACCCTGGCACTATAGAACCAGCCTTAGATATTTGTCTTCTCTAACAAAGATACAGTACTGTAGTTACATTTGCACTCCCTACACTTTTGACACATTTTCCAATACCATTTTATTAACAACACATGCAAATTATGAATCTTTTAGAAAGCTCACATATGTTGTGTTCTATTAGTATTGAACAAACGTGCAAGGTTTTGCAAGTCTTTCACAGAGCCGCGATTGAACTACAATTTTAATAGGCTTTCATATTCTACTTTAACGAGACGTTTGTTGACATTGCAATATTATACTGTGTATAAGCATTCACAACTTGCCAATTGTGCATTACCACTCATCATTCATAATTATATTTGATAGCAACCAGATATTTAAATAATGTTGACTTACCTAAATGTTTTCTTTTTTTTGATGACTATTACTGCAAAAATTACAACAATCACAAGTAGAAGCACCGCACCGATTACACCAAAAATCACACCGTAAAACCCAGCACTTCGTTCATATAGATCGCACTGTTTTCCACCATATTGGTAAAAATTATAGCTGTAACACCTAGAAACAAGAACACACATGGAAGGTTAACTACATACTGTATACCATAACATTGAACATTACATTACTTCGTTGATTGGATGTGAATGGCAAATAAAAAGTGTAGGCAATTATTTTGGATTTGGTACACGTCACCACTGAATAATTGATTCAGGTCACGGGAGGGGTTATAAAGATTAAGTTATATAATGCCCGCCTGTCACGTATTCCATTTGTGCTATGAGAGGTTTTTGCTAACTATTATTTTTATTTTATAACTCAAACACAATTTTTCCATTCTCATTCCTCATTGGATTGAATTGCTCAGGAATGCTGCTCCTGATTGCTTGGGGAGAGTGTCATGTTTGGTTTCTGGGCCTTTGTGCTGTCATTCGCTTGCTACTTTCCATTTCTGACTTTTGGATTTACTGCATGTGATTCAATTTGCATATAGAGACATTTTATGTTTCTCTTAATTCTTTATTTATTGTGTGTGTGTGTGTGTGTGTGTGTGTGTGTGTGTGTGTGTGTGTGTGTGTGTGTGTGTGTGTGTGTGTGTGTGTGTGTGTGTGTGTGTGTGTGTGTGTGTGTGTGTTTGTATTTCTGAAGTGAAATATAAATAAAAGGAAAGGGTAGGTAAAGATTGTACTTTTTCGACTAACCATTTGTTGATGGGTAAAAGAAAAGTCATTGGGTAATGTTTTTGGATGGAACTTTTACAAGAACTCCTATTTTCAGGAACGATTATCAAAAACTTGCATCTAAAATTGCTATTAGAGAACACACATAAAAATATGCTATTCCACAGACAACATATGAAGTAAACAGATTCTTACTGGCAGACGGGTCCATTCTGCGTATTGTAGCAATCTCCTCTGTAATTACAATAACTCTCATTGTGGTAACAAGGCCCCGTGCAGAAACAACTCTGATTGTCACATCTGACAGTGTACTGTGCAAACGTTAAGCTGCAATTGAAATATTGCTTCATCTGGGTTACCCCTGTGAAAAGAGTGCAGGAGACAATTTATAACGTTTATATAATATAATTAATTAAGTGCAAACATTTGTAGAGCATACATATATTCATATACTTATATTCATAACTGTAATACTGTACCAACAATCAAAAGGGACAGAGGTTTGTGTAGCAAATGAAAATCCATGTAAAAATAAAATGGGAGCATTGTAAATGACTACAACAAATGCTGACCATAATATTGCCAAATATAAATCTAGATGGCGCTATACCAGGGGTGGACAGCTCCAGTCCTCAATGGCCATCAACAGGTCAGGTTTTAAAGATATCCCTGCTTCAGCACAGTTGTATTGTATGTATTGTATGTCTTTATTTATATAGCGCCATTAATGTACATAGCGCTTCACACTTGTAATACACGTGGTAATCAAATAAATAACAGATAATATAAATAACAGATCATGGGAATAAGTGCTTAAGACATAAAAGTAACATTAAGGAAGAGGAGTCCCTGCTCCGGGGAGCTTACAGTCTAATTGGTAGGTAGGGAGAACTTACAGAGACAGTAGGAGGGAGTTCTGGTAAGTGTGTCTGCAGGGGTCTAAGCTTTATGTACAGTATCATGTGTCCAGGATTATCCACAGTGGTATTCATATGCTTCTTTAAGCAAATGTGTCTTAAGGTGGGTCTTAAAGGTGGATAGAGAGGGTGCTAGTCGGGTACTGAGGGGACGGGCATTCCAGAGGTGCGGGGCAGTCAGTGAAAAAGGTTTAAGGCGGGAGAAGGCTTTAGATATAAAGGGGGTAGAAAGAAGACATCCTTGAGAAGAACGCAAGAGTCGGGATGGTGCATAGCGAGAAATTAGGGCTGAGATGTAAGGAGGGGCAGAAGAGTGTAACGCTTTAAAAGTGAGGAGGAGAATCGAGTGCGAGATGCAAGATTTGATCGGAAGCCAGGAGAGGGATTTCAGGAGGTGAGACGTGGAGACAGATTTAGGAAAGAGCTGAGCGATTCTGGCAGCAGCGTTTAGGATAGATTGTAGGGGAGACAGGTGAGAGGCAGGAAGGCCTCCCTAATGAAGTAAGAGGTATAGTCTTCCACACCACTCCCTAGAGGGAGGGCCACAAACACTGCAAGAGCCCTGACAGGTTGCTGGATAGACTCACCTCACTCAGGTGGTGAGACACACACTAAATAGAGGAAGTGCTGCATATTATATAGCTTCAGTAGGCACCACCCCTGTGTCACTGTAAGTGGGCACAGAGCCTGATGTCACTTCCTTCACTGAATAATACACAGCACATGAGGTGAGGGCAAACCCCATGATTACTCTTGGCAAACCTGCCCTTAACAGGGATTATTGCACAGGAGGAGAAAGACATGTAACCCCAAAACTACACAGGGCTACAATCTCCCTCTGGTGGATCCAATGGTCCCCACTTCTAAATTTGCTGGGTCTTCCTTCAAACAGACAATCTGCAACATAACAATACAACAATTACATTAATACAAAATACAGATACATAATACAGATACATCAGAAGTGCATTACTGTAATTCAGAGCATATTCATTTCACCCTCCCATCTCTAGGATTACTCCCTAGGAGAATCCACATTAATAATAGTGCCTGGGATCAGGTTTCTTCACCTCTCGCCGTTGTGATCAATAATAGTAATTCAATATGATCTGGGCGGCCCACTCTCTGGTCTGTACTCCAACTTATGCTTGTAAGTGTTCCTGCCTACACTCCAAACATGCATAAGGTAGCATATCCTTTCCTCTGTGCGGTACTCAGAGCGACTAGACTTGGATTTAAGATAGTCTTCCACCGCTTCCCTTAGTCAGGTAACCCGATTGTCCTCAATTTCCTGCATTATAGGTTCAGGAACATACGGGTACTCAAATCTGTGAGATTGTTTACAGTATATCTAGCCACTATGGCTCTCTCAGCCTTACTGATTTTCACCAACTTTTTGTTCCCTGCTTTACCTGGCAGTACCCAGGACAGTGGCTCATCAGGGACAATGACGTCATACAATATAGAGGACCCTTTTGGTATGATTATCCCTTTTGGATCTCATCCCATCTCCTCACGAGCTCCTCTTGGCCTTCCTCAGCCGAGTACTCACCCATATCCCACCAGTGGTCAACCACATCTCCTCGCATCAGGATGAATCTAGTGCGGTCCAACCATTCTGAATAACCCTCATATAACGGAGCCCACCACTTAGTGCTATGATCCCATAATTGGTTTCGCACCACCAGAGCAATCTCTAATGCTTTCTGAGTCCCCTCCTGACAAGACCCCAGATGTGACACTAGAACGGGTCTAGCCCCATAACGCTTAGGCCTTCCTCTAACAATGTGAGTGTAAATGGTAGGATTCATCTTGGGTGGTTTTACATATGGTACTACCTCCTTCCCCGATCCCTCATCCGAAGAAATACAGTCCCCCCAGTCCATGGCCGACACAGGCCGCTCCTCCGATGTGTCCCATGACTCCCCAGACCACCCTTGGCTCGAACGTGACCACAAAGGTGACATGGTAGGGATAGGGGCAGGGGCATTGGCCTTGGCACTGGGCAAGGGGAATGGAGAAGTGTTCTTACTCTTTGGCAGGTAAATCAGCAATTTGGCGATGCCACAACCCGTCGTAGCTTTGGGTGTAGCAGAATCACTAACCTGCTGTCCTCCACGGCCTTGCATAACCTGCCGATATCTATCCACATCCTGTTGTGATAGACGGTTGCTGCTCAGTGCCGCTGCCGGATGCTCCCGGTCGGTTCCGCTGGATATCCCGGAAGTGACGTCATCTTCTTCTTGCGATGTGGAGCCATCTTGGGTGGAGTCGTCCCACCCCTGAACTTCCTCCTCTATCTTGACGTCAGGCACTGGATGTCCCGCGATGCTGCTCGGCTCCGCATCGGCCTTGGTTGGGGCCTTCACTACGGCCGCCTCCATTGGAGCCTGTGGGGAGCAAGGAGGTTCCTCACCACTTCGCCGGCTTGCAATGGTCTCCTCTTCTTCCGATCCTGTCTCCGGATGTCCCTCTGCTGCACTGGGAGTCGCCACGGCCTTTGGACTCTTCCGCTGCTCCGGTCGAACCAGCGCTTGCTGGTGAGGGATGTCGATCTGTAGCGGGCCCAAATCGCAGGTAAGCCACTCTTCCTCCACAGCACTGCTGCAGCGGTCCGCTGGCAGGCGCGTCACCACCGATGGACCACTTCCATGGTCGTCGTCCGACAAGGATGACGCCGATGAGGGCAAGGGCACCTCCGAAGGGGCCGACATTGAGGCTCCGGTTTCCCGCTACGGTCACAGGCCTCTACGCCCTCTTTCTCTGGCGCTACCATCAGGAGCGATCCCCATTCTCCGGGATCTCTCTTCTCTGTCTTGATCTTGGGCGGCTCTACTGCCATCAGCATGGCTGTAGTTCCTCCCGCCTCTGTGTGCCCAGGTACGAATGGCTCACGGCCCACAAGTAGTGGATGCCGCATTGAGGGCATCACGCTGTCATACTGGCTTTTCCGCCCGGTAGTCTACACTGCATGCATAGACACCGGAGAACTTCTCGATCACCCGTCTTCACTACCAGGAAGCCTACTGGAAGTTGGTAGGGCTGTATATCAAAGTCTGCCATGGTACAGTCAGTAGTTGCGCTGGGTAAGAGAGACACACGGCACAACAATCTCTCTTGCTTGCCAGCTCCTCGCAACTGAAGGATATGAAGCTCACATCTGGCTCCTTTTTTACTCAGGTTATCTTTCCATTGGTGGTTGCAGGGATCCCTCCCTCTGGTGGCGATTAGAGGAGGGTCCCACAACTGCATGTCATGACCCAGAATCGGCTCTGAGCCTATCACAGTATAGAGGGGCACAGCCACATCTTTTGCGCCACTTCCTGGCCAAGTCCTTGCAGAATGTCTCTCTGCACACTGCCCACGCGGTTTCCTAGGTTGGCGGGAACCACCATCTTGGATTACTCTGCAGTCCACACTCACCGCAGCTTTGACTTGCGTGGTAATCACCGACTGGCACTCAGATACGTCATCCGACAGTTCACACGTAATTGCAATGTCCTCACTGATCTCCTGTTCTGATGCACTCAAGGAATTCAGGCAGGACAGAAAGGGTGCGGCCATCGCTTTCACGCCACTCCACAGCCTACTCATTATAGGCGTATCCACACACAATTCCTCCGCTGTGCACACAGCACGTGCGCTTCTCATTTCTGGCGCAAACCGCCATTTGGGGCTCTCCGCACCGCGCGGGACCACATCCCATATAGTCGCCATCTTTACTTCTTTGCTGAAATCGCACATGATGCTCCTCTGCTGGGCGGCCGCCATCGTGCACATCTACATGTATCTCAAGTGTATATGCATCAGTTGTAATGCACTACCTCATGCTAGGCTAAACTCTTTCTCTGTATGCTGCACACGGTATCAGTCCAGTGTAAGTGCTCTGTGGTGTACAATCTGGTTACTGGCTAGAAGTACCTAGGATCAGCCCCACTGTACTTAACATGTCACCTATTGTCGGTTATACATAGCGTTGACCATACCAGGAGTTCCTGACCCAAGTTAACCAGGCTACCCCCTAGGCATCAAACAACTACCCTCCTCCAGGTGACCTAAGCAATAGCCTTGTCTCCAGAACTATATCACACCAGACAGGGGCATCTAGGGTGTGCTTTGCGAGCAGACAATCTACCCCTGACTACCCCTAGGCTCCCTTCCCTCCGCAGCACTTTCCTGGAAGCATACATGTTCCTACATCAGTTCGCCTAGCTGAAAGCCTGTCCTATTGCCCATCTCATCAGTGCCTCCAAAATGTAATGGGTTCCCCCCCCCCCCCCAATCGCAGATAGGGTCCCCTAGGGCAATACTACTCTGGTTACACATGGCTATAGTGTGGTGCACCTGCTGGCTTACAGGACTCCTGAGTCTCCCGCTTGATGGTATTATGGGGAATGGCATCAAGACCGGCTTATGAGGTAATGCTGAGTTATACTCACTCATGGTACAGCGCCTCCATCTCTTCCAGACCCCCAGCTTAGTAGGGAGGAGTCTCTGAAAGAGAACCTCTATGTGCAACTTCTTCCCAAGTGACTCCACACACAGGACAGAAGCGATATCTTTCTTTGGCATCCTTTATTGTCAGCATACATGGACAGCCGCCCATCATAGTGGCTGGTCGTCTAGCCACTCCATCTGTGGTTGCCAACCCAAAGGAAGTTCCTGACCGTACACTGCCAGGCAAGGGCACTGTAAGCAGGTCTAGCTCTTCCCTTACTCCCTAATGAAGTAAGAGTTATAGTCTTCCACACCACTCCCTAGAGGGAGGGCCACAAACACTGCCAGAGCCCTGACAGGTTGCTGGATAGACTCACCTCACTCAAGTCAACAACTGAAGCAGGGATTGCCTTAAAACCTGACCTGTTGGGAGCACTTGAGGACTGGAGTTGGCCACTCTTGATCTAATCTAATACTTGTTTTTTTTTTTTTTTTTTATATATAATAAATGCATAAGAGGCCTTTTGAACTTTTGTTGTTATTCTCCAATAAGTCAATGTATTTTATACCTATTTGGCCATGTGTATCAGCTCATGATTTCAGAAGTTATAGGGGAAGATCTGAAGGAGTAACCCATTGATACAACTGTGCCAAATTTTGTGTCTATCTTTTCCCCCTTTTCTAACAATCAAAATCAAATGTTATGGCAAAACCCATTACAATTATGAGTGCAAATCATTCAACTGTCCTCGACTGGGTGAGGTAAGTGGACCAAATCAATGCACAGTATCTTGATATTTCTAAACATAATGCCTTAGTGCAACTTTATAATGCCTTAGTGTAACTGTGTAACTTTATTAATAGATAATACAATAACACAGTGTACGTAGAGCTCTACATGGGAAATAACAATATATGTGTATTGTGAAGTGGGGACAATGCAAAAGATGTGAAAAGGCTTCTGGGGTGAGGAGAAAAGGTAGACTGGAATTTATTGGGGTAGCAAATTTAGAGGCTGGGGTCTTAGAACTGCAAAAACAGAATGGTGAAGCTGGAATTTGCTGGGAAGGAGGGAGGTTTGGGACTTTCTTAATACATACACTTTTTCAAAAAGTCTCCTATCTCACAATCCCTCCTATTTCTCTCGATACCAAACCCCCTTTCCTGTGTATATACACTTGCTGGAAAGTTAATAGCAGGAAGGGTTGTGTGTAATATTTATTATATTATTATTATTATTATTATTATTATTATTATATTATATTTATTATATATTTATAGAGCAGCTAAAGAACAACTTTATTTAAAAAAATCTTCAATATAAATGTCAGCATTCAGAAGCAAACACTGTGCAGCTAAAGTGTTAGTATTCCTGCTAACGATTAACATATTTTATACCCTTTCCGGTCCATTTTCGGAATATATCCGACACTAATATTTTGCTACTTGCGGTCCAATGTCGGATTGGGAGGAGGGATCCGCCCACCCCCAAAGCCCTGCGCCGATCCACCCACCCCCAAAGCCTTGCGCCGATCCGTGTATGCAGTATTGTATGTCTTTATTTATATAGCGCAATTAATGTACATAGCGCTTCACAGTAGTAATACATGTGGTAATCAAATAAATAACAGATGGTATAAATAACAGATCATGGGAATAAGTGCTTCAGACATAAAAGTAACATTTCGGAAGAGGAGTCCCTGCCCCGAGGAGCTTACAGTCTAATTGGTAGGTAGGGAGAACGTACAGAGACAGTAGGAGGGAGTTCTGGTAAGTGCGTCTGCAGGGGGCCAAGCTTTATGTATCGTGTTCAGAATAGCCACAGTGCTATTCATATGCTTCTTTAAGCAAATGTGTCTTAAGGTGGGTCTTAAAGGTGGATAGAGAGGGTGCTAGTCGGGTACTGAGGGGAAGGGTATTCCAGAGGTGTGGGGCAGTCAGTGAAAAGGGTTTAAGGCGGGAGAGGGCTTTAGATACAAAGGGGTAGAAAGAAGACATCCTTGAGAAGAACGTGAGTGTGTGCAGTGTGTGCTGTGAGTGTGTGCAGTGTGTGCGCAGTGAGTGTGTGCAGTGTGCTGTGAGTGTGTGCAGTGTGTGCTGTGAGTGTGTGCAGTGTGCTGTTAGTGTGTGCAGTGTGCTGTGAGTGTGTGCAGTGTGCTGTGAGTGTGTGCAGTGTGTGCTGTGAGTGTGCACAGTATGCTGTGAGTGTGTGCTGTGAGTGTGTGCAGTGTGCGCAGTGGGCTGTGAATGTGCGCAGTGAGTGTGCGCAGTGTGTGCAGTGCTGTGAGTGTGTGCAATGTGCTGTGAGTGTGTGCAGTGTGTGCAGTGTGTGTGTGCAGTGTGCACAGTTTGCTGTGAGTGTGTGCAGTGTGCACGGTGTGCTGTGAGTGTGCATAGTGTGCTGTGAGTGTGTGCAGTGTACTGTGAGTGTGTGCAGTGTGCACTGAGTGTGCTGTGAGTGTGTGCAGTGTGTGTGCAAAAAAAAAGCTTACGTGTTTTTTTCACGAAAATTAAATTAGACCTACTGGCGCACTTAATGAAAATTAATTGGACCGCAAAGGGTAAATGAGGGTTTGTGAGTGTAAAGATAATTATATGTAATATTTTACAATGTCTTCTAAATGTATCTTTATTTATTATACAACATATAATATAACATATTCCCCTTAAAGTAAACTGTTAACTGAAAAACTTCCTTTACAATCTAATTATTTTCAATTTAAATTAACTACGACTTACTTGTTATAGGAGAAGAATCAGAATTTACGCCAGACACTCTTGTGGATGCATTCACCTGATCACTGAGACTTTTCAATGTTTGTGGGTTTTGAAAAGAGCTATTCACTTCTGATTCCAAATGGCTATTTAGAAAGTCAATGCCTGCTTGGTTATTTGGATAAAGGTATATCCCTGTACTGTTCACAATTATGCTCCCATTGCTGTGAAATAAAACAATAGCTAATATGTAATTACTTAGGTTAGAAACACACCGTCATAAAATAAATGCTATAGTAATAAAATGAGTAAGTTCATTGGAGTTAGATAAATGTCTAATTATTTCAATACACAGTAAAAATAATAAAGCATACTGTAAATGAGCCATTTATTTTCCTATTTACATTTACTAATTCATTTCACGCATCTAAATATGGAAGCTCCTTATAATTTGCTACATGGATAGTTGTAGATTGAGAGATACTTTGAGACATTCTTCGAGAACAGTCTCATACACATCTCATGCTTCAGTTGGTCTGTTACTGAATTCTATATCAACTCCAATGTTTTCCTCCACATTGAGGCTCTCAGCTCTGCTGTTCCTTCTTATATTACTCTGATTTTTACTATACCCCTGCTCATCCCCTGTGTTAACCTTTTCACTCTATTTGTCGGTACTGGTCTCTCAAGCCTGAAGCTTTTTTAACCCATGCCCCCTGTTTCAGGAAATTGTTTCTTCTCAGTATCTGAAACTGGTACCTTTACCCTCTCAATCTCAATGTCTGTCTGAAAAAAATACGTTCTTATAGGAGGATTTTTGTCTGCTCATAAGCTCCCATTTGCACTTTGTGTTTACATTACCCAAAAGCTCACTCATATACATTAATTTCTGTACTATTTATTTCAGTGCTGAGTATTCATGCAGTAAAAAGTAATACAAAGTACATTTCAGAATACAATACTGTCTACGTATTATCTGTTGCTTGGCTAATCTGAAATTCCAGATGAATGCATTTTTAAATGTACTTGTTGGAAATACAAAAAAACTGTGGTTGAGTACTCTAAGTACCTGAAACCATAAATTTTCATTCCTGTATAATATTCTGGTGCAGCATTTCTGTAGATAATAGCAAGCTGTAAATAAAAGAGGAAAGAATCAATATTGTCATATTTAGTCATTTCTGCATACAGCAATACATTCTTATTCATTTTTCCACAACTCATATCCTTAGAGTTACCAGATTTAAATTGTTATAATACGGGACGCTGAAATCCAGTAGCAAATTGTGACGTCCTAATGAATGATTTGCAAATGCTTCGAGCTGAATGGTTTCTCCCACTTGACTGTGTCTATTCTTTGGTTTTAAACCTCTCTGCTCTTGGCCAGGTGGGAAATGTCGCTAACTGAGCTAACACGTAGCGGTGGGAGAAAAAGTAACGCGTATTGGGGTGGGTGTCATGGTATTATCAGATGACCATCCAGTGTCCTAACTTTATTATTGTAATATCTTAATAAGGCGACATCTATCGAAAAAGGTAACTATTACTGTACAATCTAGTAGAAATCGAATTGACGTTTGTCTGACTGATTTCATTACAGTAATTATAAGTTCGGGCATTTTACGTCAAGGCCCTAAAATACGCGACAATTATGCGTCCCGACAGTCCTTTCCGAGACAACGGGACATATCAATGAAATAAGGGACAATCCCGTATATACAGAACATCTGATAACCCTCAACTACCTGCAAAATTCAGCATCAACGGTTTACCAACAACATATCTTTACATGATAAAACATTACACAACATGTATCATTACAAACTCACAGGATCTTGTAATGTATTTTCCAGAGCCCTGTATTCAGCGGACGAAGAATTTTTCAAATCTTTTGTAAATGGTTTGGCTATGGAGAGCAGAACACGGATGTGCTTCTTTGGAACGCTTTCTTTATCTGTAAGATATAGTTCACAGTTTATTATTTTCTTCCAATATTTAACAACATAAACATGTAAATCTACAATTACTTGCAGATAACTGTCATATCTCAAAATGTCTTGTACACAATATTGCTTCATGATGATGTCACTTCAACGGGATCCAGGATTACACTTGTGTTTATAGTATTTATAGTGTATGATGGTGGGTGGATGATCTTATAATTTGAATGTTAACCATTTTTACTTTGACAGTCACGGATAAAGCTTTAAAAGCCGCAGTTCATGATGCTGTTTAAAAAATATATATTATATATATATATTTCCATTCAGTATGTGTATCAATACAATCTACACCAGGCCTGCACAACTCCAGTCCTCGAGGGCCGCAAACAGGCCAGGTTTTCAGGATGTCCCTACTTCAGCACAGATGGTTCAATTAGTGGCTCAGTCAGACTGAGCCACTAATTGAGCCACCTGTGCTGAAGTAGGGACATCCTGAAAACCTGGCCTGTTTGCAGCCCTTGAGGACTGGAGTTGTGCAGGCCTGATCTACACACTGACAAGTGATTAGCTAAATTTCCGATGCGTTCTACTGTGATCGATTGGCGAAGATTCGGTTAGGGGGTTTACTAAATGGCTGTCAGTGCAGCAGAAGAGAAGCCAAGATGCAAAGTTCTGTGAGGAAGATCATGTGACCAGGCAGTCACTAGATACAATTCGTTCACTGCTAGAGAGAGGTCATGGCTCAAAAAGGGGCGTGCTAGAGCCTGTTTCAGAAGAGGAAGGGGGTGTGACTTTGTAAATGGTTGCTATAGGAACAAAAAATGTTTGTTACATTATAATACATTAAACATTTCTTTAAAATGTAGTTTTTTTAAAAAATGCTACAAGTATTTTCTCATAGTACAGAACTAATCTCTAAAAAAAAACATATGTAGGATATTGCTTGGTCTGCAGCTTTAAGAGAGTTTCCCATATGTGATATTAGAAATACAGATATGTAACTATGTTTGGAAAAGTACATTTTATAAATCTTTACACTGTGTGGTGCATTAAGAAGGTGCCAACTGCCTCTTTCTCGAGCCACAGACAATGGTCTAACTCTAAGGGGCTTATTCTGTATCTACCAAAGTGGACGATCGGGCCGTTTTAGACAGAAACTCCTTATTACAGTAAATGGGGAATTAACGGTGAAAACGGCCCAATTGGCTGTCAGAAACAGAATAACCCCTAGGTATTATACTCACTAGTATTGGCTACCATTAATGTATTCATTTGCAAACATACAAGTTTTATGTTACCTTTATCTTTTAGAATAAATGTACCTATTTATAATAGTACCTCCCTTCCTGTTCTTCTACTACCTTAGTTGTATGTGACCAGTAATCACATATTTAACATATATTAGGTATCACCTAATGGAATAGTTTCTTTCAGTGACCCCATGAAAGTACAGTGAGATTTTGCCCATAAAGATTATGTACAAAGGCGACCCTTTTTGTTCTATTAATTATAACATGAATGGATAATATATAAGCTATTGTAGAATATGTCATTTATTATGTATATGACTTCTATTTTAGCACTTTTCAGATTTTATATATGTGTATAATTCAATACTAATAATATTTATTCAGAATGTTAAACTCACTGTTATGACCTTTGTATACTGTTAAGAACAATCAGGGACACAACGTTTTATTATTTATAATTGCACATAACTTAATTATAATGCCAGAGTTTGTAAATGATACCTGTGTACAGTAAATACAAATATCAATTGTGAGCACATTCATGTCTCAGAACTTGTTTTTACCATTATCTCTTAACATACAATTCTTCCACTGCAGATAGGGATTCTGGGTGCAATGACATGCAAATGAGCACACAGTGTCACCTTTTGCTTCATGTCCATTTTACACATGGATCCCTTTAAGCTTATGCCTGCTGTATTACACCGCTTTTCAGCACAGCCTGGGATAAAGAAGCGCATAGCTAGTCACAGTCAGCTAATTCGACCTTTTGTGTCTTAACCGTGGGCGGATGGTTATTCTGGCTTTGCATTGTGAAGCTGGAATAGGTTTTGTGTGTGGTTAAATCATACCTTAAGGGACCCAATTTTAAAGTACCCTTATGCGAATAATCTCTGAAAAGGGTCATATTTTTGCACAATACTATATACTTATACTTTAACAAGTAAGAACAACATTTTTATAAATTACTAAATTTAATATGACATTTTAAGTTATGTCCACGCAGGAGCATGTTTTTGTATACAGCATAATGAATCGTTTTTAATATAGACCATACTATATTAATTTTGAAAAAAATAGGCAACACTTATGTGAAGAGATAAATACCAAAGGACTTACCCGAAATAACGTTGGTAATGTTTTTCCCAAATTCACACGCATTTCCAATTAAGTATTGACTACAAACACAGAAACATTCTCCTGTTGTGGTGTTGTAAGAACACTGTTGGTTTCCAGAGCTTGCACACTGTTTTGGAGTAGTACTTAAAGATGTAATAGAATGTGCTGTTGTGCTTTCAATTGCTGTGATGGTTTTTATAGTGCTAGTTTGGTTAGTCTGACCGGATTTCCCTATACTGGTCATCAGTGTTGATGAAACTGTTGATGTTTTTTGCACAGTGCTTGAAGGAGACCCAGTTGAAGAAATGTCTGCTGATGTCTGGCGACTGGAAGTGGATTTTGGAATGTTTGTTGCTGGCTCTGCTTTTTGAGACACACTTGTAACAGGAAATAAAGTACTGTGTAATGTGGGCGCAAATTGCCCAGAAGTAGACACTGTCCCTCTTGTCTGGTGAGAGGTAGAGATAGATTCAAGTGAAAAGGAAGATGACATAATTGTTGAAACTTTAGAGGATGAAATGGAAGGATTTGATGATGCTGACAAATGCACTTGAGTGACTGAGCTTGTTTGTAGTTCACTGCTTGGTGAAAATGCTCCCATAGTACTTTGTATAATGTCACTGTGATTTTCATTGGAATTAGTCACCTCTGTACTAGAGATTTTAGTTGATGTTATATCTGATGCAGGCATTGTTGTAACTGTATTTGATAAAACAGAAGATGTAACATACGCGGGAGTAGAACTTTCTCTGTCAATAGATGATGCTTCAGTGTTTCTTAATGAAGTGGGATACGGGCTGCTTCCTTTTGACGTTACAATAGAAGTTAAAGGTCCAGGTGTTTCACTGTGGACAGCCTGTTCAGAAGTAAATGATGTAGGCATTGTTACTGAAGAGGTTATTGTGCTGGGAATACTACTTTCAGTAACCGAGCTGGTTGATTCACCTATTATAGATTCTATCGTGCTTGGAGAAGATCCAGATGTCAGTGCAGTTGTTGAAGACTCTTCTGTTTGAGATGAAGTTGTTTGGGGATGGATGGTACTAAGTAATGTGCCTGTGGATGCTTCAGTAGTACTTAAGATCCCTTCTGTGTGATTTTCAGGGGCAGTAGTCACTTCTGTGCTAGCAATTTTAGTTGACGATATTTCTGATGTAGGTGTTGTTGATACCATAATAGATGAAACAGATGAAACATATTCTGTTGTATAACTTTCTCTGTTAGTAGATGAAGTATGACTGGGGGTTAATGATGTGGGATGTAAAGTGCTTGTTTCTAATGTTACACTAGAAGATAAAGTTCCAGATGATTCACTGTTAAGAGCTGGTTCTGAAGTATAGGATGCAGATGTTGCAAACGCTGTTTCTGTTTGAATGCTAGAGATTTTAGTTGATGCTGGCATTGTTGAAAATGATGAAATAGAAGATGTAATAAACGCTGGAGTAGAACTTTCTTTGTTAGTGGATGGCACTTGAGTGCTACTTAAAGAAGTAGGAGGTAAAGTGCTTTTTTCTGATGTTACTATAGATGTTGAAGGTTCAGATGTTTCATTAGTCACAGCCTGCTCTGGAGTAAAGGATGTAGTCATTGTAAATGGAATGCTTACTGTGCTAGGAATATTACTTGCAATACCAATGCTGGTTGATTCACCTATAGTAGATAATAAAGTTGACGCTGTTTCTTTATATGTAGAAGACTCCAGAGTACTGATGCCACTGGTTGTTATTTTAGAATGACTGCTTTCAGAAGCAATAGCGGTACTTTTACTTAAAGTAGATTCAGATGACAAAGACGATGACATAACTGTTGAAAATTCAGAGGATGAAAGAGAAGGTGTTGATTCTGATGAATGAAATTGAGTGACTGAGCTTGTTTGAAGTTCAGTGCTGGGAGAGAATGTAGTAGTTGAAACAGCTTCAGATATCTGGTGAGTAGAAGTTAAAGGTCCAGGTGTTTCACTGTGTACAGCCTGTTCAGAAGTAAATGATCTAGACATTGTTACTGAAGAGGTTATTGTGCTGGGAATACTACTTTCAGTAACCGAGCTGGTTGATTCACCTGTTGTAGATTCTATCGTGCTTGGAGAAGATCCAGATGTCAGTGTGATTGTTGAAGACTCTTCTGTTTGAGATGAAGTTGTTTGGGGATGAATGGTACTAAGTAATGTGCCTGTGGATGCTTCAGTAGTACTTAAGATCCCTTCTGTGTGATTTTCAGTGGCAGTAGTCACTTCAGTGCTAGCAATTTTAGTTGATGATATTTCTGATGTAGGTGTTGTTGATACCATAATTGATGAAACAGATGAAACATATTCTGTTGTATAACTTTCTCTGTTAGTAGATGATGTATGACTGGGGGTTAATGATGTGGGATGTAAAGTGCTTGTTTCTAATGTTACACTAGAAGATAAAGTTCCAGATGTTTCACTATTAAGAGCTGGTTCTGAAGTAAAGGATGCAGATGTTGCAAACGCTGTTTCTGTTTGTATGCTAGAGATTTTAGTTGATGCTGGCATTGTTGAAAATGAAGAAATAGAAGATGTAATAAACGCTGGAGTAGAACTTTCTTTGTTAGTAGATGACACTTGAGTGCTACTTAAAGTAGAAGGAGGTAAAGTGCTTTTTTCTGACGTTACTATAGATGTTGAAGGGCCAGATGTTTCACTAGTCCCAGCCTGCTCTGAAGTAAAGGATGTAGTCGTTGTAAATGGAATGCTTTCTGTGCTGGGAATAGTACTTGCAATACCAATGCTGGTTGATTCACCTATAGTAGATAATAAAGTTGACGCTGTTTCTTTAATTGTAGAAGACTCCAGAGTACTGATGCCACTGGTTGTTATTTTAGAATGACTGCTTTCAGAAGCAATAGCGGTACTTTTACTTAATGTAGATTCAGATGACAAAGACGATGACATAACTGTTGAAAATTCAGAGGATGAAAGAGAAGGTGTTGATTCTGAGGAATGAAATTGAGTGACTGAGCTTGTTTGAAGTTCAGTGCTGGGAGAGAATGTAGTAGTTGAAACAGCTTCAGATATCTGGTGAGTAGAAGTTAAAGGTCCAGGTGTTTCACTGTGGACAGCCTGTTCAGAAGTAAATGATGTAGACATTGTTACTGAAGAGGTTATTGTGCTGGGAATACTACTTTCAGTAACCGAGCTGGTTGATTCACCTATTGTAGATTCTATCGTGCTTGGAGAAGATGCAGATGCCAGTGTGATTGTTGAAGACTCTTCTGTTTGAGATGAAGTTGTTTGGGGATGAATGGTACTAAGTAATGTGCCTGTGGATGCTTCAGTAGTACTTAAGATCCCTTCTGTGTGATTTTCAGTGGCAGTAGTCACTTCAGTGCTAGCAATTTTAGTTGATGATATTTCTGATGTAGGTGTTGTTGATACCATAATTGATGAAACAGATGAAACATATTCTGTTGTATAACTTTCTCTGTTAGTAGATGATGTATGACTGGGGGTTAATGATGTGGGATGTAAAGTGCTTGTTTCTAATGTTAAACTAGAAGATAAAGTTCCAGATGTTTGACTATTAAGAGCTGGTTCTGAAGTAAAGGATGCAGATGTTGCAAACGCTGTTTCTGTTTGTATGTTAGAGATTTTAGTTGATGCTGGCATTGTTGAAAATGATGAAATAGAAGATGTAATAAACGCTGGAGTAGAACTTTCTTTGTTAGTGGATGACACTTGAGTGCTACTTAAAGTAGAAGGAGGTAAAGTGCTTTTTTCTGACGTTACTATAGATGTTGAAGGGCCAGATGTTTCACTAGTCCCAGTCTGCTCTGAAGTAAAGAATGTAGTCGTTGTAAATGGAATGCTTTCTGTGCTGGGAATACTACTTGCAATACCAATGCTGGTTGATTCACCTATAGTAGATAATAAAGTTGACGCTGTTTCTTTAATTGTAGAAGACTCCAGAGTACTGATGCCACTGGTTGTTATTTTAGAATGACTGCTTTCAGAAGCAATAGCGGAACTTTTACTTAATGTAGATTCAGATGACAAAGACGATGACATAACTGTTGAAAATTCAGAGGATGAAAGAGAAGGTGTTGATTCTGAGGAATGAAATTGAGTGACTGAGCTTGTTTGAAGTTCAGTGCTGGGAGAGAATGTAGTAGTTGAAACAGCTTCAGATATCTGGTGAGTAGAAGTTAAAGGTCCAGGTGTTTCACTGTGGACAGCCTGTTCAGAAGTAAATGATGTAGACATTGTTACTGAAGAGGTTGTTGTGCTGGGAATACTACTTTCAGTAACCGAGCTGGTTGATTCACCTATTGTAGATTCTATCGTGCTTGGAGAAGATGCAGATGTCAGTGTGATTGTTGAAGACTCTTCTGTTTGAGATGAAGTTGTTTGGGGATGAATGGTACTAAGATATGTGCCTGTGGATGCTTCAGTAGTACTTAAGATCCCTTCTGTGTGATTTTCAGTGGCAGTAGTCACTTCAGTGCTAGCAATTTTAGTTGATGATATTTCTGATGTAGGTGTTGTTGATACCATAATTGATGAAACAGATGAAACATATTCTGTTGTATAACTTTCTCTGTTAGTAGATGATGTATGACTGGGGGTTAATGATGTGGGATGTAAAGTGCTTGTTTCTAATGTTACACTAGAAGATAAAGTTCCAGATGTTTCACTATTAAGAGCTGGTTCTGAAGTAAAGGATGCAGATGTTGCAAACGCTGTTTCTGTTTGTATGCTAGAGATTTTAGTTGATGCTGGCATTGTTGAAAATGATGAAATAGAAGATGTAATAAACGCTGGAGTAGAACTTTCTTTGTTAGTGGATGACACTTGAGTGCTACTTAAAGTAGAAGGAGGTAAAGTGCTTTTTTCTGACATTACTATAGATGTTGAAGGGCCAGATGTTTCACTAGTCCCAGCCTGCTCTGATGTAAAGGATGTAGTCGTTGTAAATGGAATGCTTTCTGTGCTGGGAATAGTACTTGCAATACCAATGCTGGTTGATTCACCTATAGTAGATAATAAAGTTGACGCTGTTTCTTTAATTGTAGAAGACTCCAGAGTACTGATGCCACTTGTTGTTATTTTAGAATGACTGCTTTCAGAAGCAATAGCGGAACTTTTACTTAATGTAGATTCAGATGACAAAGACGATGACATAACTGTTGAAAATTCAGAGGATGAAAGAAAAGGTGTTGATTCTGAGGAATGAAATTGAGTGACTGAGCTTGTTTGAAGTTCAGTGCTGGGAGAGAATGTAGTAGTTGAAACAGCTTCAGATATCTGGTGAGTAGAAGTTGAAGGTCCAGGTGTTTCACTGTGGACAGCCTGTTCAGAAGTAAATGATGTAGACATTGTTACTGAAGAGGTTATTGTGCTGGGAATACTACTTTCAGTAACCGAGCTGGTTGATTCACCTATTGTAGATTCTATCGTGCTTGGAGAAGATGAAGATGTCAGTGCGATTGTTGAAGACTCTTCTGTTTGAGATGAAGTTGTTTGGGGATGAATGGTACTAAGTAATGTGCCTGTGGATGCTTCAGTAGTACTTAAGATCCCTTCTGTGTGATTTTCAGTGGCAGTAGTCACTTCAGTGCTAGCAATTTTAGTTGATGATATTTCTGATGTAGGTGTTGTTGATACCATAATTGATGAAACAGATGAAACATATTCTGTTGTATAACTTTCTCTGTTAGTAGATGATGTATGATTGGGGCTTAATGATGTGGGATGTAAAGTGCTCGTTTCTAATGTTACACTAGAAGATAAAGTTCCAGATGTTTCACTATTAAGAGCTGGTTCTGAAGTAAAGGATGCAGATGTTGCAAACGCTGTTTCTGTTTGTATGCTAGAGATTTTAGTTGATGCTGGCATTGTTGAAAATGATGAAATAGAAGATGTAATAAACGCTGGAGTAGAACTTTCTTTGTTAGTGGATGACACTTGAGTGCTACTTAAAGTAGAAGGAGGTAAAGTGCTTTTTTCTGACGTTACTATAGATGTTGAAGGGCCATATGTTTCACTAGTCCCAGCCTGCTCTGAAGTAAAGGATGTAGTCGTTGTAAATGGAATGCTTTCTGTGCTGGGAATACTACTTGCAATACCAATGCTGGTTGATTCACCTATAGTAGATAATAAAGTTGACGCTGTTTCTTTAATTGTAGAAGACTCCAGAGTACTGATGCCACTGGTTGTTATTTTAGAATGACTGCTTTCAGAAGCAATAGCGGAACTTTTACTTAATGTAGATTCAGATGACAAAGACGATGACATAACGGTTGAAAATTCAGAGGATGAAAGAGAAGGTGTTGATTCTGAGGAATGAAATTGAGTGACTGAGCTTGTTTGAAGTTCAGTGCTGGGAGAGAATGTAGTAGTTGAAACAGCTTCAGATATCTGGTGAGTAGAAGTTAAAGGTCCAGGTGTTTCACTGTGGACAGCCTGTTCAGAAGTAAATGATGTAGACATTGAAACTGAAGAGGTTGTTGTGCTGGGAATACTACTTTCAGTAACCGAGCTGGTTGATTCACCTATTGTAGATTCTATCGTGCTTGGAGAAGATGCAGATGCCAGTGTGATTGTTGAAGACTCTTCTGTTTGAGATGAAGTTGTTTGGGGATGAATGGTACTAAGTAATGTGCCTGTGGATGCTTCAGTAGTACTTAAGATCCCTTCTGTGTGATTTTCAGTGGCAGTAGTCACTTCAGTGCTAGCAATTTTAGTTGATGATATTTCTGATGTAGGTGTTGTTGATACCATAATTGATGAAACAGATGAAACATATTCTGTTGTATAACTTTCTCTGTTAGTAGATGATGTATGACTGGGGGTTAATGATGTGGGATGTAAAGTGCTTGTTTCTAATGTTAAACTAGAAGATAAAGTTCCAGATGTTTGACTATTAAGAGCTGGTTCTGAAGTAAAGGATGCAGATGTTGCAAACGCTGTTTCTGTTTGTATGTTAGAGATTTTAGTTGATGCTGGCATTGTTGAAAATGATGAAATAGAAGATGTAATAAACGCTGGAGTAGAACTTTCTTTGTTAGTGGATGACACTTGAGTGCTACTTAAAGTAGAAGGAGGTAAAGTGCTTTTTTCTGACGTTACTATAGATGTTGAAGGGCCAGATGTTTCACTAGTCCCAGTCTGCTCTGAAGTAAAGAATGTAGTCGTTGTAAATGGAATGCTTTCTGTGCTGGGAATACTACTTGCAATACCAATGCTGGTTGATTCACCTATAGTAGATAATAAAGTTGACGCTGTTTCTTTAATTGTAGAAGACTCCAGAGTACTGATGCCACTGGTTGTTATTTTAGAATGACTGCTTTCAGAAGCAATAGCGGAACTTTTACTTAATGTAGATTCAGATGACAAAGACGATGACATAACTGTTGAAAATTCAGAGGATGAAAGAGAAGGTGTTGATTCTGAGGAATGAAATTGAGTGACTGAGCTTGTTTGAAGTTCAGTGCTGGGAGAGAATGTAGTAGTTGAAACAGCTTCAGATATCTGGTGAGTAGAAGTTAAAGGTCCAGGTGTTTCACTGTGGACAGCCTGTTCAGAAGTAAATGATGTAGACATTGTTACTGAAGAGGTTGTTGTGCTGGGAATACTACTTTCAGTAACCGAGCTGGTTGATTCACCTATTGTAGATTCTATCGTGCTTGGAGAAGATGCAGATGTCAGTGTGATTGTTGAAGACTCTTCTGTTTGAGATGAAGTTGTTTGGGGATGAATGGTACTAAGATATGTGCCTGTGGATGCTTCAGTAGTACTTAAGATCCCTTCTGTGTGATTTTCAGTGGCAGTAGTCACTTCAGTGCTAGCAATTTTAGTTGATGATATTTCTGATGTAGGTGTTGTTGATACCATAATTGATGAAACAGATGAAACATATTCTGTTGTATAACTTTCTCTGTTAGTAGATGATGTATGACTGGGGGTTAATGATGTGGGATGTAAAGTGCTTGTTTCTAATGTTACACTAGAAGATAAAGTTCCAGATGTTTCACTATTAAGAGCTGGTTCTGAAGTAAAGGATGCAGATGTTGCAAACGCTGTTTCTGTTTGTATGCTAGAGATTTTAGTTGATGCTGGCATTGTTGAAAATGATGAAATAGAAGATGTAATAAACGCTGGAGTAGAACTTTCTTTGTTAGTGGATGACACTTGAGTGCTACTTAAAGTAGAAGGAGGTAAAGTGCTTTTTTCTGACATTACTATAGATGTTGAAGGGCCAGATGTTTCACTAGTCCCAGCCTGCTCTGATGTAAAGGATGTAGTCGTTGTAAATGGAATGCTTTCTGTGCTGGGAATAGTACTTGCAATACCAATGCTGGTTGATTCACCTATAGTAGATAATAAAGTTGACGCTGTTTCTTTAATTGTAGAAGACTCCAGAGTACTGATGCCACTTGTTGTTATTTTAGAATGACTGCTTTCAGAAGCAATAGCGGAACTTTTACTTAATGTAGATTCAGATGACAAAGACGATGACATAACTGTTGAAAATTCAGAGGATGAAAGAAAAGGTGTTGATTCTGAGGAATGAAATTGAGTGACTGAGCTTGTTTGAAGTTCAGTGCTGGGAGAGAATGTAGTAGTTGAAACAGCTTCAGATATCTGGTGAGTAGAAGTTAAAGGTCCAGGTGTTTCACTGTGGACAGCCTGTTCAGAAGTAAATGATGTAAACATTGTTACTGAAGAGGTTATTGTGCTGGGAATACTACTTTCAGTAACCGAGCTGGTTGATTCACCTATTGTAGATTCTATCGTGCTTGGAGAAGATGCAGATGTCAGTGCGATTGTTGAAGACTCTTCTGTTTGAGATGAAGTTGTTTGGGGATGAATGGTACTAAGTAATGTGCCTGTGGATGCTTCAGTAGTACTTAAGATCCCTTCTGTGTGATTTTCAGTGGCAGTAGTCACTTCAGTGCTAGCAATTTTAGTTGACGATATTTCTGATGTAGGTGTTGTTGATACCATAATTAATGAAACAGATGAAACATATTCTGTTGTATAACTTTCTCTGTTAGTAGATGATGTATGACTGGGGGTTAATGATGTGGGATGTAATGTGCTTGTTTCTAATGTTACACTAGAAGATAAAGTTCCAGATGTTTCACTATTAAGAGCTGGTTCTGAAGTAAAGGATGCAGATGTTGCAAACGCTGTTTCTGTTTGTATGCTAGAGATTTTAGTTGATGCTGGCATTGTTGAAAATGATGAAATAGAAGATGTAATAAACGCTGGAGTAGAACTTTCTTTGTTAGTGGATGACACTTGAGTGCTACTTAAAGTAGAAGGAGGTAAAGTGCTTTTTTCTGACGTTACTATAGATGTTGAAGGGCCAGATGTTTCACTAGTCCCAGCCTGCTCTGAAGTAAAGGATGTAGTCGTTGTAAATGGAATGCTTTCTGTGCTGGGAATAGTACTTGCAATACCAATGCTGGTTGATTCACCTATAGAAGATAATAAAGTTGACGCTGTTTCTTTAATTGTAGAAGACTCCAGAGTACTGATGCCACTGGTTGTTATTTTAGAATGACTGCTTTCAGAAGCAATAGCGGTACTTTTACTTAATGTAGATTCAGATGACAAAGACGATGACATAACTGTTGAAAATTCAGAGGATGAAATAGAAGGTGTTGATTCTGAGGAATGAAATTGAGTGACTGAGCTTGTTTGAAGTTCAGTGCTGGGAGAGAATGTAGTAGTTGAAACAGCTTCAGATATCTGGTGAGTAGAAGTTGAAGGTCCAGGTGTTTCACTGTGGACAGCCTGTTCAGAAGTAAATGATGTAGACATTGTTACTGAAGAGGTTATTGTGCTGGGAATACTACTTTCAGTAACCGAGCTGGTTGATTCACCTATTGTAGATTCTATCGTGCTTGGAGAAGATGAAGATGTCAGTGCGATTGTTGAAGACTCTTCTGTTTGAGATGAAGTTGTTTGGGGATGAATGGTACTAAGTAATGTGCCTGTGGATGCTTCAGTAGTACTTAAGATCCCTTCTGTGTGATTTTCAGTGGCAGTAGTCACTTCAGTGCTAGCAATTTTAGTTGATGATATTTCTGATGTAGGTGTTGTTGATACCATAATTGATGAAACAGATGAAACATATTCTGTTGTATAACTTTCTCTGTTAGTAGATGATGTATGATTGGGGCTTAATGATGTGGGATGTAAAGTGCTCGTTTCTAATGTTACACTAGAAGATAAAGTTCCAGATGTTTCACTATTAAGAGCTGGTTCTGAAGTAAAGGATGCAGATGTTGCAAACGCTGTTTCTGTTTGTATGCTAGAGATTTTAGTTGATGCTGGCATTGTTGAAAATGATGAAATAGAAGATGTAATAAACGCTGGAGTAGAACTTTCTTTGTTAGTGGATGACACTTGAGTGCTACTTAAAGTAGAAGGAGGTAAAGTGCTTTTTTCTGACGTTACTATAGATGTTGAAGGGCCAGATGTTTCACTAGTCCCAGCCTGCTCTGAAGTAAAGGATGTAGTCGTTGTAAATGGAATGCTTTCTGTGCTGGGAATACTACTTGCAATACCAATGCTGGTTGATTCACCTATAGTAGATAATAAAGTTGACGCTGTTTCTTTAATTGTAGAAGACTCCAGAGTACTGATGCCACTGGTTGTTATTTTAGAATGACTGCTTTCAGAAGCAATAGCGGAACTTTTACTTAATGTAGATTCAGATGACAAAGACGATGACATAACGGTTGAAAATTCAGAGGATGAAAGAGAAGGTGTTGATTCTGAGGAATGAAATTGAGTGACTGAGCTTGTTTGAAGTTCAGTGCTGGGAGAGAATGTAGTAGTTGAAACAGCTTCAGATATCTGGTGAGTAGAAGTTAAAGGTCCAGGTGTTTCACTGTGGACAGCCTGTTCAGAAGTAAATGATGTAGACATTGTTACTGAAGAGGTTGTTGTGCTGGGAATACTACTTTCAGTAACCGAGCTGGTTGATTCACCTATTGTAGATTCTATCGTGCTTGGAGAAGATGCAGATGTCAGTGCGATTGTTGAAGACTCTTCTGTTTGAGATGAAGTTGTTTGGGGATGAATGGTACTAAGTAATGTGCCTGTGGATGCTTCAGTAGTACTTAAGATCCCTTCTGTGTGATTTTCAGTGGCAGTAGTCACTTCAGTGCTAGCAATTTTAGTTGATGATATTTCTGATGTAGGTGTTGTTGATACCATAATTGATGAAACAGATGAAACATATTCTGTTGTATAACTTTCTCTGTTAGTAGATGATGTATGACTGGGGGTTAATGATGTGGGATGTAAAGTGCTTGTTTCTAATGTTACACTTGAAGATAAAGTTCCAGATGTTTCACTATTAAGAGCTGGTTCTGAAGTAAAGGATGCAGATGTTGCAAACGCTGTTTCTGTTTGTATGCTAGAGATTTTAGTTGATGCTGGCATTGTTGAAAATGATGAAATAGAAGATGTAATAAACGCTGGAGTAGAACTTTCTTTGTTAGTGGATGACACTTGAGTGCTACTTAAAGTAGAAGGAGGTAAAGTGCTTTTTTCTGACGTTACTATAGATGTTGAAGGGCCAGATGTTTCACTAGTCCCAGCCTGCTCTGAAGTAAAGGATGTAGTCGTTGTAAATGGAATGCTTTCTGTGCTGGGAATAGTACTTGCAATACCAATGCTGGTTGATTCACCTATAGTAGATAATAAAGTTGACGCTGTTTCTTTAATTGTAGAAGACTCCAGAGTACTGATGCCACTGGTTGTTATTTTAGAATGACTGCTTTCAGAAGCAATAGCGGAACTTTTAATTAATGTAGATTCAGATGACAAAGACGATGACATAACGGTTGAAAATTCAGAGGATGAAAGAGAAGGTGTTGATTCTGAGGAATGAAATTGAGTGACTGAGCTTGTTTGAAGTTCAGTGCTGGGAGAGAATGTAGTAGTTGAAACAGCTTCAGATATCTGGTGAGTAGAAGTTAAAGGTCCAGGTGTTTCACTGTGGACAGCCTGTTCAGAAGTAAATGATGTAGACATTGTTACTGAAGAGGTTGTTGTGCTGGGAATACTACTTTCAGTAACCGAGCTGGTTGATTCACCTATTGTAGATTCTATCGTGCTTGCAGAAGATGCAGATGTCAGTGCGATTGTTGAAGACTCTTCTGTTTGAGATGAAGTTGTTTGGGGATGAATGGTACTAAGTAATGTGCCTGTGGATGCTTCAGTAGTACTTAAGATCCCTTCTGTGTGATTTTCAGTGGCAGTAGTCACTTCAGTGCTAGCAATTTTAGTTGATGATATTTCTGATGTAGGTGTTGTTGATACCATAATTGATGAAACAGATGAAACATATTCTGTTGTATAACTTTCTCTGTTAGTAGATGATGTATGACTGGGGGTTAATGATGTGGGATGTAAAGTGCTTGTTTCTAATGTTACACTTGAAGATAAAGTTCCAGATGTTTCACTATTAAGAGCTGGTTCTGAAGTAAAGGATGCAGATGTTGCAAACGCTGTTTCTGTTTGTATGCTAGAGATTTTAGTTGATGCTGGCATTGTTGAAAATGATGAAATAGAAGATGTAATAAACGCTGGAGTAGAACTTTCTTTGTTAGTGGATGACACTTGAGTGCTACTTAAAGTAGAAGGAGGTAAAGTGCTTTTTTCTGACGTTACTATAGATGTTGAAGGGCCAGATGTTTCACTAGTCCCAGCCTGCTCTGAAGTAAAGGATGTAGTCGTTGTAAATGGAATGCTTTCTGTGCTGGGAATAGTACTTGCAATACCAATGCTGGTTGATTCACCTATAGTAGATAATAAAGTTGACGCTGTTTCTTTAATTGTAGAAGACTCCAGAGTACTGATGCCACTGGTTGTTATTTTAGAATGACTGCTTTCAGAAGCAATAGCGGAACTTTTAATTAATGTAGATTCAGATGACAAAGACGATGACATAACGGTTGAAAATTCAGAGGATGAAAGAGAAGGTGTTGATTCTGAGGAATGAAATTGAGTGACTGAGCTTGTTTGAAGTTCAGTGCTGGGAGAGAATGTAGTAGTTGAAACAGCTTCAGATATCTGGTGAGTAGAAGTTAAAGGTCCAGGTGTTTCACTGTGGACAGCCTGTTCAGAAGTAAATGATGTAGACATTGTTACTGAAGAGGTTGTTGTGCTGGGAATACTACTTTCAGTAACCGAGCTGGTTGATTCACCTATTGTAGATTCTATCGTGCTTGCAGAAGATGCAGATGTCAGTGCGATTGTTGAAGACTCTTCTGTTTGAGATGAAGTTGTTTGGGGATGAATGGTACTAAGTAATGTGCCTGTGGATGCTTCAGTAGTACTTAAGATCCCTTCTGTGTGATTTTCAGTGGCAGTAGTCACTTCAGTGCTAGCAATTTTAGTTGACGATATTTCTGATGTAGGTGTTGTTGATACCATAATTAATGAAACAGATGAAACATATTCTGTTGTATAACTTTCTCTGTTAGTAGATGATGTATGACTGGGGGTTAATGATGTGGGATGTAAAGTGCTTTTTTCTAATGTTACACTAGAAGATAAAGTTCCAGATGTTTCACTATTAAGAGCTGGTTCTGAAGTAAAGGATGCAGATGTTGCAAACGCTGTTTCTGTTTGTATGCTAGAGATTTTAGTTGATGCTGGCATTGTTGAAAATGATGAAATAGAAGATGTATTAAACGCTGAAGTAGAACTTTCTTTGTTAGTGGATGACACTTGAGTGCTACTTAAAGTAGAAGGAGGTAAAGTGCTTTTTTCTGACGTTACTATAGATGTTGAAGGGCCAGATGTTTCACTAGTCCCAGCCTGCTCTGAAGTAAAGGATGTAGTCGTTGTAAATGGAATGCTTTCTGTGCTGGGAATACTACTTGCAATACCAATGCTGGTTGATTCACCTATAGTAGATAATAAAGTTGACGCTGTTTCTTTAATTGTAGAAGACTCCAGAGTACTGATGCCACTGGTTGTTATTTTAGAATGACTGCTTTCAGAAGCAATAGCGGAACTTTTACTTAATGTAGATTCAGATGCCAAAGACGATGACATAACGGTTGAAAATTCAGAGGATGAAAGAGAAGGTGTTGATTCTGAGGAATGAAATTGAGTGACTGAGCTTGTTTGAAGTTCAGTGCTGGGAGAGAATGTAGTAGTTGAAACAGCTTCAGATATCTGGTGAGTAGAAGTTAAAGGTTCAGGTGTTTCACTGTGGACAGCCTGTTCAGAAGTAAATGATGTAGACATTGTTACTGAAGAGGTTATTGTGCTGGGAATACTACTTTCAGTAACCGAGCTGGTTGATTCACCTATTGTAGATTCTATCGTGCTTGGAGAAGATGCAGATGTCAGTGCGATTGTTGAAGACTCTTCTGTTTGAGATGAAGTTGTTTGGGGATGAATGGTACTAAGTAATGTGCCTGTGGATGCTTCAGTAGTACTTAAGATCCCTTCTGTGTGATTTTCAGTGGCAGTAGTCACTTCAGTGCTAGCAATTTTAGTTGATGATATTTCTGATGTAGGTGTTGTTGATACCATAATTGATGAAACAGATGAAACATATTCTGTTGTATAACTTTCTCTGTTAGTAGATGATGTATGACTGGGGGTTAATGATGTGGGATGTAAAGTGCTTATTTCTAATGTTACACTAGAAGATAAAGTTCCAGATGTTTCACTATTAAGAGCTGGTTCTGAAGTAAAGGATGCAGATGTTGCAAACGCTGTTTCTGTTTGTATGCTAGAGATTTTAGTTGATGCTGGCATTGTTGAAAAGGATGAAATAGAAGATGTATTAAACGCTGGAGTAGAACTTTCTTTGTTAGTGGATGACACTTGAGTGCTACTTAAAGTAGAAGGAGGTAAAGTGCTTTTTTCTGACGTTACTATAGATGTTGAAGGGCCAGATGTTTCACTAGTCCCAGCCTGCTCTGAAGTAAAGGATGTAGTCGTTGTAAATGGAATGCTTTCTGTGCTGGGAATACTACTTGCAATACCAATGCTGGTTGATTCACCTATAGTAGATAATAAAGTTGACGCTGTTTCTTTAATTGTAGAAGACTCCAGAGTACTGATGCCACTGGTTGTTATTTTAGAATGACTGCTTTCAGAAGCAATAGCGGAACTTTTACTTAATGTAGATTCAGATGCCAAAGACGATGACATAACGGTTGAAAATTCAGAGGATGAAAGAGAAGGTGTTGATTCTGAGGAATGAAATTGAGTGACTGAGCTTGTTTGAAGTTCAGTGCTGGGAGAGAATGTAGTAGTTGAAACAGCTTCAGATATCTGGTGAGTAGAAGTTAAAGGTCCAGGTGTTTCACTGTGGACAGCCTGTTCAGAAGTAAATGATGTAGACATTGTTACTGAAGAGGTTGTTGTGCTGGGAATACTACTTTCAGTAACCGAGCTGGTTGATTCACCTATTGTAGATTCTATCGTGCTTGGAGAAGATGCAGATGTCAGTGCGATTGTTGAAGACTCTTCTGCTTGAGATGAAGTTGTTTGGGGATGAATGGTACTAAGTAATGTGCCTGTGGATGCTTCAGTAGTACTTATGATCCCTTCTGTGTGATTTTCAGTGGCAGTAGTCACTTCAGTGCTAGCAATTTTAGTTGATAATATTTCTGATGTAGGTGTTGTTGATACCATAATTGATGAAACAGATGAAACATATTCTGTTGTATAACTTTCTCTGTTAGTAGATGATGTATGACTGGGGGTTAATGATGTGGGATGTAAAGTGCTTGTTTCTAATGTTACACTAGAAGATAAAGTTCCAGATGTTTCACTTTTAAGAGCTGGTTCTGAAGTAAAGGATGCAGATGTTGCAAACGCTGTTTCTGTTTGTATGCTAGAGATTTTAGTTGATGCTGGCATTGTTGAAAATGATGAAATAGAAGATGTAATAAATGCTGGAGTAGAACTTTCTTTGTTAGTGGATGACACTTGAGTGCTACTTAAAGTAGAAGGAGGTAAAGTACTTTTTTCTGACGTTACTATAGATGTTGAAGGGCCAGATGTTTCACTAGTCCCAGCCTGCTCTGAAGTAAAGGATGTAGTCGTTGTAAATGGAATGCTTTCTGTGCTGGGAATAGTACTTGCAATACCAATGCTGGTTGATTCACCTATAGTAGATAATAACGTTGACGCTGTTTCTTTAATTGTAGAAGACTCCAGAGTACTGGTGCCACTGGTTGTTATTTTAGAATGACTGCTTTCAGAAGCAATAGCGGAACTTTTACTTAATGTAGATTCAGATGACAAAGACGATGACATAACGGTTGAAAATTCAGAGGATGAAAGAGAAGGTGTTGATTCTGAGGAATGAAATTGAGTGACTGAGCTTGTTTGAAGTTCAGTGCTGGGAGAGAATGTAGTAGTTGAAACAGCTTCAGATATCTGGTGAGTAGAAGTTAAAGGTCCAGGTGTTTCACTGTGGACAGCCTGTTCAGAAGTAAATGATGTAGACATTGTTACTGAAGAGGTTATTGTGCTGGGAATACTACTTTCAGTAACCGAGCTGGTTGATTCACCTATTGTAGATTCTATCGTGCTTGGAGAAGATGCAGATGTCAGTGCGATTGTTGAAGACTCTTCTGTTTGCGATGATGTTGTTTGGGGATGAATGGTACTAAGTAATGTGCCTGTGGATGCTTCAGTAGTACTTAAGATCCCTTCTGTGTGATTTTCAGTGGCAGTAGTCACTTCAGTGCTAGCAATTTTAGTTGATGATATTTCTGATGTAGGTGTTGTTGATACCATAATTGATGAAACAGATGAAACATATTCTGTTGTATAACTTTCTCTGTTAGTAGATGATGTATGACTGGGGGTTAATGATGTGGGATATAAAGTGCTTGTTTCTAATGTTACACTAGAAGATAAAGTTCCAGATGTTTCACTATTAAGAGCTGGTTCTGAAGTAAAGGATGCAGATGTTGCAAACGCTGTTTCTGTTTGTATGCTAGAGATTTTAGTTGATGCTGGCATTGCCGAAAATGATGAAATAGAAGATGTAATAAACGCTGGAGTAGAACTTTCTTTGTTAGTGGATGACACTTGAGTGCTACTTAAAGTAGAAGGAGGTAAAGTGCTTTTTTCTGACGTTACTATAGATGTTGAAGGGCCAGATGTTTCACTAGTCCCAGCCTGCTCTGAAGTAAAGGATGTAGTCGTTGTAAATGGAATGCTTTCTGTGCTGGGAATAGTACTTGCAATACCAATGCTGGTTGATTCACCTATAGTAGATAATAAAGTTGACGCTGTTTCTTTAATTGTAGAAGACTCCAGAGTACTGATGCCACTGGTTGTTATTTTAGAATGACTGCTTTCAGAAGCAATAGCGGTACTTTTACTTAATGTAGATTCAGATGACAAAGACGATGACATAACTGTTGAAAATTCAGAGGATGAAAGAGAAGGTGTTGATTCTGAGGAATGAAATTGAGTGACTGAGCTTGTTTGAAGTTCAGTGCTGGGAGAGAATGTAGTAGTTGAAACAGCTTCAGATATCTGGTGAGTAGAAGTTAAAGGTCCAGGTGTTTCACTGTGGACAGCCTGTTCAGAAGTAAATGATGTAGACATTGTTACTGAAGAGGTTGTTGTGCTGGGAATACTACTTTCAGTAACCGAGCTGGTTGATTCACCTATTGTAGATTCTATCGTGCTTGGAGAAGATGCAGATGTCAGTGCGATTGTTGAAGACTCTTCTGTTTGAGATGAAGTTGTTTGGGGATGAATGGTACTAAGTAATGTGCCTGTGGATGCTTCAGTAGTACTTAAGATCCCTTCTGTGTGATTTTCAGTGGCAGTAGTCACTTCAGTGCTAGCAATTTTAGTTGATGATATTTCTGATGTAGGTGTTGTTGATACCATAATTGATGAAACAGATGAAACATATTCTGTTGTATAACTTTCTCTGTTAGTAGATGATGTATGACTGGGGGTTAATGATGTGGGATATAAAGTGCTTGTTTCTAATGTTACACTAGAAGATAAAGTTCCAGATGTTTCACTATTAAGAGCTGGTTCTGAAGTAAAGGATGCAGATGTTGCAAACGCTGTTTCTGTTTGTATGCTAGAGATTTTAGTTGATGCTGGCATTGTTGAAAATGATGAAATAGAAGATGTAATAAACGCTGGAGTAGAACTTTCTTTGTTAGTGGATGACACTTGAGTGCTACTTAAAGTAGAAGGAGGTAAAGTGCTTTTTTCTGACGTTACTATAGATGTTGAAGGGCCAGATGTTTCACTAGTCCCAGCCTGCTCTGAAGTAAAGGATGTAGTCGTTGTAAATGGAATGCTTTCTGTGCTGGGAATAGTACTTGCAATACCAATGCTGGTTGATTCACCTATAGTAGATAATAAAGTTGACGCTGTTTCTTTAATTGTAGAAGACTCCAGAGTACTGATGCCACTGGTTGTTATTTTAGAATGACTGCTTTCAGAAGCAATAGCGGTACTTTTACTTAATGTAGATTCAGATGACAAAGACGATGACATAACTGTTGAAAATTCAGAGGATGAAAGAGAAGGTGTTGATTCTGAGGAATGAAATTGAGTGACTGAGCTTGTTTGAAGTTCAGTGCTGGGAGAGAATGTAGTAGTTGAAACAGCTTCAGATATCTGGTGAGTAGAAGTTAAAGGTCCAGGTGTTTCACTGTGGACAGCCTGTTCAGAAGTAAATGATGTAGACATTGTTACTGAAGAGGTTGTTGTGCTGGGAATACTACTTTCAGTAACCGAGCTGGTTGATTCACCTATTGTAGATTCTATCGTGCTTGGAGAAGATGCAGATGTCAGTGCGATTGTTGAAGACTCTTCTGTTTGAGATGAAGTTGTTTGGGGATGAATGGTACTAAGTAATGTGCCTGTGGATGCTTCAGTAGTACTTAAGATCCCTTCTGTGTGATTTTCAGTGGCAGTAGTCACTTCAGTGCTAGCAATTTTAGTTGATGATATTTCTGATGTAGGTGTTGTTGATACCATAATTGATGAAACAGATGAAACATATTCTGTTGTATAACTTTCTCTGTTAGTAGATGATGTATGACTGGGGGTTAATGATGTGGGATGTAAAGTGCTTGTTTCTAATGTTACACTAGAAGATAAAGTTCCAGATGTTTCACTATTAAGAGCTGGTTCTGAAGTAAAGGATGCAGATGTTGCAAACGCGGTTTCTGTTTGTATGCTAGAGATTTTAGTTGATGTTGGCATTGTTGAAAATGTTGAAATAGAAGATGTAATAAACGCTGGAGTAGAACTTTCTTTGTTAGTGGATGACACTTGAGTGCTACTTAAAGTAGAAGGAGGTAAAGTGCTTTTTTCTGACGTTACTATAGATGTTGAAGGGCCAGATGTTTCACTAGTCCCAGCCTGCTCTGAAGTAAAGGATGTAGTCGTTGTAAATGGAATGCTTTCTGTGCTGGGAATAGTACTTGCAATACCAATGCTGGTTGATTCACCTATAGTAGATAATAAAGTTGACGCTGTTTCTTTAATTGTAGAAGACTCCAGAGTACTGATGCCACTGGTTGTTATTTTAGAATGACTGCTTTCAGAAGCAATAGCGGTACTTTTACTTAATGTAGATTCAGATGACAAAGACGATGACATAACTGTTGAAAATTCAGAGGATGAAAGAGAAGGTGTTGATTCTGAGGAATGAAATTGAGTGACTGAGCTTGTTTGAAGTTCAGTGCTGGGAGAGAATGTAGTAGTTGAAACAGCTTCAGATATCTGGTGAGTAGAAGTTAAAGGTCCAGGTGTTTCACTGTGGACAGCCTGTTCAGAAGTAAATGATGTAGACATTGTTACTGAAGAGGTTGTTGTGCTGGGAATACTACTTTCAGTAACCGAGCTGGTTGATTCACCTATTGTAGATTCTATCGTGCTTGGAGAAGATGCAGATGTCAGTGCGATTGTTGAAGACTCTTCTGTTTGAGATGAAGTTGTTTGGGGATGAATGGTACTAAGTAATGTGCCTGTGGATGCTTCAGTAGTACTTAAGATCCCTTCTGTGTGATTTTCAGTGGCAGTAGTCACTTCAGTGCTAGCAATTTTAGTTGATGATATTTCTGATGTAGGTGTTGTTGATACCATAATTGATGAAACAGATGAAACATATTCTGTTGTATAACTTTCTCTGTTAGTAGATGATGTATGACTGGGGGTTAATGATGTGGGATGTAAAGTGCTTGTTTCTAATGTTACACTAGAAGATAAAGTTCCAGATGTTTCACTATTAAGAGCTGGTTCTGAAGTAAAGGATGCAGATGTTGCAAACGCGGTTTCTGTTTGTATGCTAGAGATTTTAGTTGATGTTGGCATTGTTGAAAATGTTGAAATAGAAGATGTAATAAACGCTGGAGTAGAACTTTCTTTGTTAGTGGATGACACTTGAGTGCTACTTAAAGTAGAAGGAGGTAAAGTGCTTTTTTCTGACGTTACTATAGATGTTGAAGGGCCAGATGTTTCACTAGTCCCAGCCTGCTCTGAAGTAAAGGATGTAGTCGTTGTAAATGGAATGCTTTCTGTGCTGGGAATAGTACTTGCAATACCAATGCTGGTTGATTCACCTATAGTAGATAATAAAGTTGACGCTGTTTCTTTAATTGTAGAAGACTCCAGAGTACTGATGCCACTGGTTGTTATTTTAGAATGACTGCTTTCAGACACAATAGCGGAACTTTTACTTAATGTAGATTCAGATGACAAAGACGATGACATAACTGTTGAAAATTCAGAGGATGAAAGAGAAGGTGTTGATTCTGAGGAATGAAATTGAGTGACTGAGCTTGTTTGAAGTTCAGTGCTGGGAGAGAATGTAGTAGTTGAAACAGCTTCAGATATCTGGTGAGTAGAAGTTAAAGGTCCAGATGTTTCTCTGTGGACAGCCTGTTCAGAAGTAAATGATGTAGACATTGTTACTGAAGAGGTTATTGTGCTGGGAATACTACTTTCAGTAACCGAGCTGGTTGATTCACCTATTGTAGATTCTATCGTGCTTGGAGAAGATGCAGATGTCAGTGCGATTGTTGAAGACTCTTCTGTTTGAGATGAAGTTGTTTGGGGATGAATGGTACTAAGTAATGTGCCTGTGTATGCTTCAGTACTACTTAAGATCCCTTCTGTGTGATTTTCAGTGGCAGTAGTCACTTCAGTGCTAGCAATTTTAGTTGATGATATTTCTGATGTAGGTGTTGTTGATACCATAATTGATGAAACAGATGAAACATATTCTGTTGTATAACTTTCTCTGTTAGTAGATGATGTATGACTGGGGGTTAATGATGTGGGATGTAAAGTGCTTGTTTCTAATGTTACACTAGAAGATAAAGTTCCAGATGTTTCACTATTAAGAGCTGGTTCTGAAGTAAAGGATGCAGATGTTGCAAACGCGGTTTCTGTTTGTATGCTAGAGATTTTAGTTGATGTTGGCATTGTTGAAAATGTTGAAATAGAAGATGTAATAAACGCTGGAGTAGAACTTTCTTTGTTAGTGGATGACACTTGAGTGCTACTTAAAGTAGAAGGAGGTAAAGTGCTTTTTTCTGACGTTACTATAGATGTTGAAGGGCCAGATGTTTCACTAGTCCCAGCCTGCTCTGAAGTAAAGGATGTAGTCGTTGTAAATGGAATGCTTTCTGTGCTGGGAATAGTACTTGCAATACCAATGCTGGTTGATTCACCTATAGTAGATAATAACGTTGACGCTGTTTCTTTAATTGTAGAAGACTCCAGAGTACTAGTGCCACTGGTTGTTATTTTAGAATGACTGCTTTCAGAAGCAATAGCGGAACTTTTACTTAATGTAGATTCAGATGACAAAGACGATGACATAACGGTTGAAAATTCAGAGGATGAAAGAGAAGGTGTTGATTCTGAGGAATGAAATTGAGTGACTGAGCTTGTTTGAAGTTCAGTGCTGGGAGAGAATGTAGTAGTTGAAACAGCTTCAGATATCTGGTGAGTAGAAGTTAAAGGTCCAGGTGTTTCACTGTGGACAGCCTGTTCAGAAGTAAATGATGTAGACATTGTTACTGAAGAGGTTATTGTGCTGGGAATACTACTTTCAGTAACCGAGCTGGTTGATTCACCTATTGTAGATTCTATCGTGCTTGGAGAAGATGCAGATGTCAGTGCGATTGTTGAAGACTCTTCTGTTTGCGATGATGTTGTTTGGGGATGAATGGTACTAAGTAATGTGCCTGTGGATGCTTCAGTAGTACTTAAGATCCCTTCTGTGTGATTTTCAGTGGCAGTAGTCACTTCAGTGCTAGCAATTTTAGTTGATGATATTTCTGATGTAGGTGTTGTTGATACCATAATTGATGAAACAGATGAAACATATTCTGTTGTATAACTTTCTCTGTTAGTAGATGATGTATGACTGGGGGTTAATGATGTGGGATATAAAGTGCTTGTTTCTAATGTTACACTAGAAGATAAAGTTCCAGATGTTTCACTATTAAGAGCTGGTTCTGAAGTAAAGGATGCAGATGTTGCAAACGCTGTTTCTGTTTGTATGCTAGAGATTTTAGTTGATGCTGGCATTGCCGAAAATGATGAAATAGAAGATGTAATAAACGCTGGAGTAGAACTTTCTTTGTTAGTGGATGACACTTGAGTGCTACTTAAAGTAGAAGGAGGTAAAGTGCTTTTTTCTGACGTTACTATAGATGTTGAAGGGCCAGATGTTTCACTAGTCCCAGCCTGCTCTGAAGTAAAGGATGTAGTCGTTGTAAATGGAATGCTTTCTGTGCTGGGAATAGTACTTGCAATACCAATGCTGGTTGATTCACCTATAGTAGATAATAAAGTTGACGCTGTTTCTTTAATTGTAGAAGACTCCAGAGTACTGATGCCACTGGTTGTTATTTTAGAATGACTGCTTTCAGAAGCAATAGCGGTACTTTTACTTAATGTAGATTCAGATGACAAAGACGATGACATAACTGTTGAAAATTCAGAGGATGAAAGAGAAGGTGTTGATTCTGAGGAATGAAATTGAGTGACTGAGCTTGTTTGAAGTTCAGTGCTGGGAGAGAATGTAGTAGTTGAAACAGCTTCAGATATCTGGTGAGTAGAAGTTAAAGGTCCAGGTGTTTCACTGTGGACAGCCTGTTCAGAAGTAAATGATGTAGACATTGTTACTGAAGAGGTTGTTGTGCTGGGAATACTACTTTCAGTAACCGAGCTGGTTGATTCACCTATTGTAGATTCTATCGTGCTTGGAGAAGATGCAGATGTCAGTGCGATTGTTGAAGACTCTTCTGTTTGAGATGAAGTTGTTTGGGGATGAATGGTACTAAGTAATGTGCCTGTGGATGCTTCAGTAGTACTTAAGATCCCTTCTGTGTGATTTTCAGTGGCAGTAGTCACTTCAGTTCTAGCAATTTTAGTTGATGATATTTCTGATGTAGGTGTTGTTGATACCATAATTGATGAAACAGATGAAACATATTCTGTTGTATAACTTTCTCTGTTAGTAGATGATGTATGACTGGGGGTTAATGATGTGGGATATAAAGTGCTTGTTTCTAATGTTACACTAGAAGATAAAGTTCCAGATGTTTCACTATTAAGAGCTGGTTCTGAAGTAAAGGATGCAGATGTTGCAAACGCTGTTTCTGTTTGTATGCTAGAGATTTTAGTTGATGCTGGCATTGTTGAAAATGATGAAATAGAAGATGTAATAAACGCTGGAGTAGAACTTTCTTTGTTAGTGGATGACACTTGAGTGCTACTTAAAGTAGAAGGAGGTAAAGTGCTTTTTTCTGACGTTACTATAGATGTTGAAGGGCCAGATGTTTCACTAGTCCCAGCCTGCTCTGAAGTAAAGGATGTAGTCGTTGTAAATGGAATGCTTTCTGTGCTGGGAATAGTACTTGCAATACCAATGCTGGTTGATTCACCTATAGTAGATAATAAAGTTGACGCTGTTTCTTTAATTGTAGAAGACTCCAGAGTACTGATGCCACTGGTTGTTATTTTAGAATGACTGCTTTCAGAAGCAATAGCGGTACTTTTACTTAATGTAGATTCAGATGACAAAGACGATGACATAACTGTTGAAAATTCAGAGGATGAAAGAGAAGGTGTTGATTCTGAGGAATGAAATTGAGTGACTGAGCTTGTTTGAAGTTCAGTGCTGGGAGAGAATGTAGTAGTTGAAACAGCTTCAGATATCTGGTGAGTAGAAGTTAAAGGTCCAGGTGTTTCACTGTGGACAGCCTGTTCAGAAGTAAATGATGTAGACATTGTTACTGAAGAGGTTGTTGTGCTGGGAATACTACTTTCAGTAACCGAGCTGGTTGATTCACCTATTGTAGATTCTATCGTGCTTGGAGAAGATGCAGATGTCAGTGCGATTGTTGAAGACTCTTCTGTTTGAGATGAAGTTGTTTGGGGATGAATGGTACTAAGTAATGTGCCTGTGGATGCTTCAGTAGTACTTAAGATCCCTTCTGTGTGATTTTCAGTGGCAGTAGTCACTTCAGTGCTAGCAATTTTAGTTGATGATATTTCTGATGTAGGTGTTGTTGATACCATAATTGATGAAACAGATGAAACATATTCTGTTGTATAACTTTCTCTGTTAGTAGATGATGTATGACTGGGGGTTAATGATGTGGGATGTAAAGTGCTTGTTTCTAATGTTACACTAGAAGATAAAGTTCCAGATGTTTCACTATTAAGAGCTGGTTCTGAAGTAAAGGATGCAGATGTTGCAAACGCGGTTTCTGTTTGTATGCTAGAGATTTTAGTTGATGTTGGCATTGTTGAAAATGTTGAAATAGAAGATGTAATAAACGCTGGAGTAGAACTTTCTTTGTTAGTGGATGACACTTGAGTGCTACTTAAAGTAGAAGGAGGTAAAGTGCTTTTTTCTGACGTTACTATAGATGTTGAAGGGCCAGATGTTTCACTAGTCCCAGCCTGCTCTGAAGTAAAGGATGTAGTCGTTGTAAATGGAATGCTTTCTGTGCTGGGAATAGTACTTGCAATACCAATGCTGGTTGATTCACCTATAGTAGATAATAAAGTTGACGCTGTTTCTTTAATTGTAGAAGACTCCAGAGTACTGATGCCACTGGTTGTTATTTTAGAATGACTGCTTTCAGAAGCAATAGCGGTACTTTTACTTAATGTAGATTCAGATGACAAAGACGATGACATAACTGTTGAAAATTCAGAGGATGAAAGAGAAGGTGTTGATTCTGAGGAATGAAATTGAGTGACTGAGCTTGTTTGAAGTTCAGTGCTGGGAGAGAATGTAGTAGTTGAAACAGCTTCAGATATCTGGTGAGTAGAAGTTAAAGGTCCAGGTGTTTCACTGTGGACAGCCTGTTCAGAAGTAAATGATGTAGACATTGTTACTGAAGAGGTTGTTGTGCTGGGAATACTACTTTCAGTAACCGAGCTGGTTGATTCACCTATTGTAGATTCTATCGTGCTTGGAGAAGATGCAGATGTCAGTGCGATTGTTGAAGACTCTTCTGTTTGAGATGAAGTTGTTTGGGGATGAATGGTACTAAGTAATGTGCCTGTGGATGCTTCAGTAGTACTTAAGATCCCTTCTGTGTGATTTTCAGTGGCAGTAGTCACTTCAGTGCTAGCAATTTTAGTTGATGATATTTCTGATGTAGGTGTTGTTGATACCATAATTGATGAAACAGATGAAACATATTCTGTTGTATAACTTTCTCTGTTAGTAGATGATGTATGACTGGGGGTTAATGATGTGGGATGTAAAGTGCTTGTTTCTAATGTTACACTAGAAGATAAAGTTCCAGATGTTTCACTATTAAGAGCTGGTTCTGAAGTAAAGGATGCAGATGTTGCAAACGCGGTTTCTGTTTGTATGCTAGAGATTTTAGTTGATGTTGGCATTGTTGAAAATGTTGAAATAGAAGATGTAATAAACGCTGGAGTAGAACTTTCTTTGTTAGTGGATGACACTTGAGTGCTACTTAAAGTAGAAGGAGGTAAAGTGCTTTTTTCTGACGTTACTATAGATGTTGAAGGGCCAGATGTTTCACTAGTCCCAGCCTGCTCTGAAGTAAAGGATGTAGTCGTTGTAAATGGAATGCTTTCTGTGCTGGGAATAGTACTTGCAATACCAATGCTGGTTGATTCACCTATAGTAGATAATAAAGTTGACGCTGTTTCTTTAATTGTAGAAGACTCCAGAGTACTGATGCCACTGGTTGTTATTTTAGAATGACTGCTTTCAGACACAATAGCGGAACTTTTACTTAATGTAGATTCAGATGACAAAGACGATGACATAACTGTTGAAAATTCAGAGGATGAAAGAGAAGGTGTTGATTCTGAGGAATGAAATTGAGTGACTGAGCTTGTTTGAAGTTCAGTGCTGGGAGAGAATGTAGTAGTTGAAACAGCTTCAGATATCTGGTGAGTAGAAGTTAAAGGTCCAGATGTTTCTCTGTGGACAGCCTGTTCAGAAGTAAATGATGTAGACATTGTTACTGAAGAGGTTATTGTGCTGGGAATACTACTTTCAGTAACCGAGCTGGTTGATTCACCTATTGTAGATTCTATCGTGCTTGGAGAAGATGCAGATGTCAGTGCGATTGTTGAAGACTCTTCTGTTTGAGATGAAGTTGTTTGGGGATGAATGGTACTAAGTAATGTGCCTGTGTATGCTTCAGTACTACTTAAGATCCCTTCTGTGTGATTTTCAGTGGCAGTAGTCACTTCAGTGCTAGCAATTTTAGTTGATGATATTTCTGATGTAGGTGTTGTTGATACCATAATTGATGAAACAGATGAAACATATTCTGTTGTATAACTTTCTCTGTTAGTAGATGATGTATGACTGGGGGTTAATGATGTGGGATGTAAAGTGCTTGTTTCTAATGTTACACTAGAAGATAAAGTTCCAGATGTTTCACTATTAAGAGCTGGTTCTGAAGTAAAGGATGCAGATGTTGCAAACGCGGTTTCTGTTTGTATGCTAGAGATTTTAGTTGATGTTGGCATTGTTGAAAATGTTGAAATAGAAGATGTAATAAACGCTGGAGTAGAACTTTCTTTGTTAGTGGATGACACTTGAGTGCTACTTAAAGTAGAAGGAGGTAAAGTGCTTTTTTCTGACGTTACTATAGATGTTGAAGGGCCAGATGTTTCACTAGTCCCAGCCTGCTCTGAAGTAAAGGATGTAGTCGTTGTAAATGGAATGCTTTCTGTGCTGGGAATAGTACTTGCAATACCAATGCTGGTTGATTCACCTATAGTAGATAATAAAGTTGACGCTGTTTCTTTAATTGTAGAAGACTCCAGAGTACTGATGCCACTGGTTGTTATTTTAGAATGACTGCTTTCAGACACAATAGCGGAACTTTTACTTAATGTAGAATCAGATGACAAAGACGATGACATAACTGTTGAAAATTCAGAGGATGAAAGAGAAGGTGTTGATTCTGAGGAATGAAATTGAGTGACTGAGCTTGTTTGAAGTTCAGTGCTGGGAGAGAATGTAGTAGTTGAAACAGCTTCAGATATCTGGTGAGTAGAAGTTAAAGGTCCAGATGTTTCTCTGTGGACAGCCTGTTCAGAAGTAAATGATGTAGACATTGTTACTGAAGAGGTTATTGTGCTGGGAATACTACTTTCAGTAACCGAGCTGGTTGATTCACCTATTGTAGATTCTATCGTGCTTGGAGAAGATGCAGATGTCAGTGCGATTGTTGAAGACTCTTCTGTTTGAGATGAAGTTGTTTGGGGATGAATGGTACTAAGTAATGTGCCTGTGTATGCTTCAGTACTACTTAAGATCCCTTCTGTGTGATTTTCAGTGGCAGTAGTCACTTCAGTGCTAGCAATTTTAGTTGATGATATTTCTGATGTAGGTGTTGTTGATACCATAATTGATGAAACAGATGAAACATATTCTGTTGTATAACTTTCTCTGTTAGTAGATGATGTATGACTGGGGGTTAATGATGTGGGATGTAAAGTGCTTGTTTCTAATGTTACACTAGAAGATAAAGTTCCAGATGTTTCACTATTAAGAGCTGGTTCTGAAGTAAAGGATGCAGATGTTGCAAACGCTGTTTCTGTTTGTATGCTAGAGATTTTAGTTGATGCTGGCATTGTTGAAAATGATGAAATAGAAGATGTAATAAACGCTGGAGTAGAACTTTCTTTGTTAGTGGATGACACTTGAGTGCTACTTAAAGTAGAAGGAGGTAAAGTGCTTTTTTCTGACGTTACTATAGATGTTGAAGGGCCAGATGTTTCACTAGTCCCAGCCTGCTCTGAAGTAAAGGATGTAGTCGTTGTAAATGGAATGCTTTCTGTGCTGGGAATAGTACTTGCAATACCAATGCTGGTTGATTCACCTATAGTAGATAATAAAGTTGACGCTGTTTCTTTAATTGTAGAAGACTCCAGAGTACTGATGCCACTTGTTGTTATTTTAGAATGACTGCTTTCAGACACAATAGCGGAACTTTTACTTAATGTAGATTCAGATGACAAAGACGATGACATAACTGTTGAAAATTCAGAGGATGAAAGAGAAGGTGTTGATTCTGAGGAATGAAATTGAGTGACTGAGCTTGTTTGAAGTTCAGTGCTGGGAGAGAATGTAGTAGTTGAAACAGCTTCAGATATCTGGTGAGTAGAAGTTAAAGGTCCAGGTGTTTCACTGTGGACAGCCTGTTCAGAAGTAAATGATGTAGACATTGTTACTGAAGAGGTTATTGTGCTGGGAATACTACTTTCAGTAACCGAGCTGGTTGATTCACCTATTGTAGATTCTATCGTGCTTGGAGAAGATGCAGATGTCAGTGCGATTGTTGAAGACTCTTCTGTTTGAGATGAAGTTGTTTGGGGATGAATGGTACTAAGTAATGTGCCTGTGGATGCTTCAGTAGTACTTAAGATCCCTTCTGTGTGATTTTCAGTGGCAGTAGTCACTTCAGTGCTAGCAATTTTAGTTGATGATATTTCTGATGTAGGTGTTGTTGATACCATAATTGATGAAACAGATGAAACATATTCTGTTGTATAACTTTCTCTGTTAGTAGATGATGTATGACTGGGGGTTAATGATGTGGGATGTAAAGTGCTTGTTTCTAATGTTACACTAGAAGATAAAGTTCCAGATGTTTCACTATTAAGAGCTGGTTCTGAAGTAAAGGATGCAGATGTTGCAAACGCTGTTTCTGTTTGTATACTAGAGATTTTAGTTGATGCTGGCATTGTTGAAAATGATGAAATAGAAGATGTAATAAACGCTGGAGTAGAACTTTCTTTGTTAGTGGATGACACTTGAGTGCTACTTAAAGTAGAAGGAGGTAAAGTGCTTTTTTCTGACGTTACTATAGATGTTGAAGGGCCAGATGTTTCACTAGTCCCAGCCTGCTCTGAAGTAAAGGATGTAGTCGTTGTAAATGGAATGCTTTCTGTGCTGGGAATAGTACTTGCAATACCAATGCTGGTTGATTCACCTATAGTAGATAATAAAGTTGACGCTGTTTCTTTAATTGTAGAAGACTCCAGAGTACTGATGCCACTGGTTGTTATTTTAGAATGACTGCTTTCAGACACAATAGCGGAACTTTTACTTAATGTAGATTCAGATGGCAAAGACGATGACATAACTGTTGAAAATTCAGAGGATGAAAGAGAAGGTGTTGATTCTGAGGAATGAAATTGAGTGACTGAGCTTGTTTGAAGTTCAGTGCTGGGAGAGAATGTAGTAGTTGAAACAGCTTCAGATATCTGGTGAGTAGAAGTTAAAGGTTCAGGTGTTTCACTGTGGACAGCCTGTTCAGAAGTAAATGATGTAGACATTGTTACTGAAGAGGTTATTGTGCTGGGAATACTACTTTCAGTAACCGAGCTGGTTGATTCACCTATTGTAGATTCTATCGTGCTTGGAGAAGATGCAGATGTCAGTGCGATTGTTGAAGACTCTTCTGTTTGAGATGAAGTTGTTTGGGGATGAATGGTACTAAGTAATGTGCCTGTGGATGCTTCAGTAGTACTTAAGATCCCTTCTGTGTGATTTTCAGTGGCAGTAGTCACTTCAGTGCTAGCAATTTTAGTTGATGATATTTCTGATGTAGGTGTTGTTGATACCATAATTGATGAAACAGATGAAACATATTCTGTTGTATAACTTTCTCTGTTAGTAGATGATGTATGACTGGGGGTTAATGATGTGGGATGTAAAGTGCTTGTTTCTAATGTTACACTAGAAGATAAAGTTCCAGATGTTTCACTATTAAGAGCTGGTTCTGAAGTAAAGGATGCAGATGTTGCAAACGCTGTTTCTGTTTGTATGCTAGAGATTTTAGTTGATGCTGGCATTGTTGAAAATGATGAAATAGAAGATGTAATAAACGCTGGAGTAGAACTTTCTTTGTTAGTGGATGACACTTGAGTGCTACTTAAAGTAGAAGGAGGTAAAGTGCTTTTTTCTGACGTTACTATAGATGTTGAAGGGCCAGATGTTTCACTAGTCCCAGCCTGCTCTGAAGTAAAGGATGTAGTCATTGTAAATGGAATGCTTTCTGTGCTGGGAATACTACTTGCAATACCAATGCTGGTTGATTCACCTATAGTAGATAATAAAGTTGACGCTGTTTCTTTAATTGTAGAAGACTCCAGAGTACTGATGCCACTGGTTGTTATTTTAGAATGACTGCTTTCAGACACAATAGCGGAACTTTTACTTAATGTAGATTCAGATGGCAAAGACGATGACATAACTGTTGAAAATTCAGAGGATGAAAGAGAAGGTGTTGATTCTGAGGAATGAAATTGAGTGACTGAGCTTGTTTGAAGTTCAGTGCTGGGAGAGAATGTAGTAGTTGAAACAGCTTCAGATATCTGGTGAGTAGAAGTTAAAGGTTCAGGTGTTTCACTGTGGACAGCCTGTTCAGAAGTAAATGATGTAGACATTGTTACTGAAGAGGTTATTGTGCTGGGAATACTACTTTCAGTAACCGAACTGGTTGATTCACCTATTGTAGATTCTATTGTGCTTGGAGAAGATGCAGATGTCAGTGCGATTGTTGAAGACTCTTCTGTTTGAGATGAAGTTGTTTGGGGATGAATGGTACTAAGTAATGTGCCTGTGGATGCTTCAGTAGTACTTAAGATCCCTTCTGTGTGATTTTCAGTGGAAGTAGTCACTTCAGTGCTAGCAATTTTAGTTGATGATATTTCTGATGTAGGTGTTGTTGATACCATAATTGATGAAACAGATGAAACATATTCTGTTGTATAACTTTCTCTGTTAGTAGATGATGTATGACTGGGGGTTAATGATGTGGGATGTAAAGTGCTTGTTTCTAATGTTACACTAGAAGATAAAGTTCCAGATGTTTCACTATTAAGAGCTGGTTCTGAAGTAAAGGATGCAGATGTTGCAAACGCTGTTTCTATTTGTATGCTAGAGATTTTAGTTGATGCTGGCATTGTTGAAAATGATGAAATAGAAGATGTAATAAATGGTGGAGTAGAACTTTCTTTGTTAGTGGATGACACTTGAGTGCTACTTAAAGTAGAAGGAGGTAAAGTGCTTTTTTCTGACGTTACTATAGATGTTGAAGGGCCAGATGTTTCACTAGTCCCAGCCTGCTCTGAAGTAAAGGATGTAGTCGTTGTAAATGGAATGCTTTCTGTGCTGGGAATAGTACTTGCAATACCAATGCTGGTTGATTCACCTATAGTAGATAATAAAGTTGACGCTGTTTCTTTAATTGTAGAAGACTCCAGAGTACTGATGCCACTGGTTGTTATTTTAGAATGACTGCTTTCAGACACAATAGCGGAACTTTTACTTAATGTAGATTCAGATGGCAAAGACGATGACATAACTGTTGAAAATTCAGAGGATGAAAGAGAAGGTGTTGATTCTGAGGAATGAAATTGAGTGACTGAGCTTGTTTGAAGTTCAGTGCTGGGAGAGAATGTAGTAGTTGAAACAGCTTCAGATATCTGGTGAGTAGAAGTTAAAGGTTCAGGTGTTTCACTGTGGACAGCCTGTTCAGAAGTAAATGATGTAGACATTGTTACTGAAGAGGTTGTTGTGCTGGGAATACTACTTTCAGTAACCGAGCTGGTTGATTCACCTATTGTAGATTCTATCGTGCTTGGAGAAGATGCAGATGTCAGTGCGATTGTTGAAGACTCTTCTGTTTGAGATGAAGTTGTTTGGGGATGAATGGTACTAAGTAATGTGCCTGTGGATGCTTCAGTAGTACTTAAGATCCCTTCTGTGTGATTTTCAGTGGCAGTAGTCACTTCAGTGCTAGCAATTTTAGTTGATGATATTTCTGATGTAGGTGTTGTTGATACCATAATTGATGAAACAGATGAAACATATTCTGTTGTATAACTTTCTCTGTTAGTAGATGATGTATGACTGGGGGTTAATGATGTGGGATGTAAAGTGCTTGTTTCTAATGTTACACTAGAAGATAAAGTTCCAGATGTTTCACTTTTAAGAGCTGGTTCTGAAGTAAAGGATGCAGATGTTGCAAACGCTGTTTCTGTTTGTATGCTAGAGATTTTAGTTGATGCTGGCATTGTTGAAAATGATGAAATAGAAGATGTAATAAACGCTGGAGTAGAACTTTCTTTGTTAGTGGATGACACTTGAGTGCTACTTAAAGTAGAAGGAGGTAAAGTACTTTTTTCTGACGTTACTATAGATGTTGAAGGGCCAGATGTTTCACTAGTCCCAGCCTGCTCTGAAGTAAAGGATGTAGTCGTTGTAAATGGAATGCTTTCTGTGCTGGGAATAGTACTTGCAATACCAATGCTGGTTGATTCACCTATAGTAGATAATAAAGTTGACGCTGTTTCTTTAATTGTAGAAGACTCCAGAGTACTGATGCCACTGGTTGTTATTTTAGAATGACTGCTTTCAGAAGCAATAGCGGTACTTTTACTTAATGTAGATTCAGATGACAAAGACGATGACATAACTGTTGAAAATTCAGAGGATGAAAGAGAAGGTGTTGATTCTGAAGAATGAAATTGAGTGACTGAGCTTGTTTGAAGTTCAGTGCTGGGAGAGAATGTAGTAGTTGAAACAGCTTCAGATATCTGGTGAGTAGAAGTTAAAGGTCCAGGTGTTTCACTGTGGACAGCCTGTTCAGAAGTAAATGATGTAGACATTGTTACTGAAGAGGTTGTTGTGCTGGGAATACTACTTTCAGTAACCGAGCTGGTTGATTCACCTATTGTAGATTCTATCGTGCTTGGAGAAGATGCAGATGTCAGTGCGATTGTTGAAGACTCTTCTGTTTGAGATGAAGTTGTTTGGGGATGAATGGTACTAAGTAATGTGCCTGTGGATGCTTCAGTAGTACTTAAGATCCCTTCTGTGTGATTTTCAGTGGCAGTAGTCACTTCAGTGCTAGCAATTTTAGTTGATGATATTTCTGATGTAGGTGTTGTTGATACCATAATTGATGAAACAGATGAAACATATTCTGTTGTATAACTTTCTCTGTTAGTAGATGATGTATGACTGGGGGTTAATGATGTGGGATGTAAAGTGCTTGTTTCTAATGTTACACTAGAAGATAAAGTTCCAGATGTTTCACTATTAAGAGCTGGTTCTGAAGTAAAGGATGCAGATGTTGCAAACGCTGTTTCTGTTTGTATGCTAGAGATTTTAGTTGATGCTGGCATTGTTGAAAATGATGAAATAGAAGATGTAATAAACGCTGGAGTAGAACTTTCTTTGTTAGTGGATGACACTTGAGTGCTACTTAAAGTAGAAGGAGGTAAAGTGCTTTTTTCTGACGTTACTATAGATGTTGAAGGGCCAGATGTTTCACTAGTCCCAGCCTGCTCTGAAGTAAAGGATGTAGTCGTTGTAAATGGAATGCTTTCTGTGCTGGGAATAGTACTTGCAATACCAATGCTGGTTGATTCACCTATAGTAGATAATAAAGTTGACGCTGTTTCTTTAATTGTAGAAGACTCCAGAGTACTGATGCCACTGGTTGTTATTTTAGAATGACTGCTTTCAGAAGCAATAGCGGTACTTTTACTTAATGTAGATTCAGATGACAAAGACGATGACATAACTGTTGAAAATTCAGAGGATGAAAGAGAAGGTGTTGATTCTGAGGAATGAAATTGAGTGACTGAGCTTGTTTGAAGTTCAGTGCTGGGAGAGAATGTAGTAGTTGAAACAGCTTCAGATATCTGGTGAGTAGAAGTTAAAGGTTCAGGTGTTTCACTGTGGACAGCCTGTTCAGAAGTAAATGATGTAGACATTGTTACTGAAGAGGTTATTGTGCTGGGAATACTACTTTCAGTAACCGAACTGGTTGATTCACCTATTGTAGATTCTATTGTGCTTGGAGAAGATGCAGATGTCAGTGCGATTGTTGAAGACTCTTCTGTTTGAGATGAAGTTGTTTGGGGATGAATGGTACTAAGTAATGTGCCTGTGGATGCTTCAGTAGTACTTAAGATCCCTTCTGTGTGATTTTCAGTGGAAGTAGTCACTTCAGTGCTAGCAATTTTAGTTGATGATATTTCTGATGTAGGTGTTGTTGATACCATAATTGATGAAACAGATGAAACATATTCTGTTGTATAACTTTCTCTGTTAGTAGATGATGTATGACTGGGGGTTAATGATGTGGGATGTAAAGTGCTTGTTTCTAATGTTACACTAGAAGATAAAGTTCCAGATGTTTCACTATTAAGAGCTGGTTCTGAAGTAAAGGATGCAGATGTTGCAAACGCTGTTTCTATTTGTATGCTAGAGATTTTAGTTGATGCTGGCATTGTTGAAAATGATGAAATAGAAGATGTAATAAATGGTGGAGTAGAACTTTCTTTGTTAGTGGATGACACTTGAGTGCTACTTAAAGTAGAAGGAGGTAAAGTGCTTTTTTCTGACGTTACTATAGATGTTGAAGGGCCAGATGTTTCACTAGTCCCAGCCTGCTCTGAAGTAAAGGATGTAGTCGTTGTAAATGGAATGCTTTCTGTGCTGGGAATAGTACTTGCAATACCAATGCTGGTTGATTCACCTATAGTAGATAATAAAGTTGACGCTGTTTCTTTAATTGTAGAAGACTCCAGAGTACTGATGCCACTGGTTGTTATTTTAGAATGACTGCTTTCAGACACAATAGCGGAACTTTTACTTAATGTAGATTCAGATGGCAAAGACGATGACATAACTGTTGAAAATTCAGAGGATGAAAGAGAAGGTGTTGATTCTGAGGAATGAAATTGAGTGACTGAGCTTGTTTGAAGTTCAGTGCTGGGAGAGAATGTAGTAGTTGAAACAGCTTCAGATATCTGGTGAGTAGAAGTTAAAGGTTCAGGTGTTTCACTGTGGACAGCCTGTTCAGAAGTAAATGATGTAGACATTGTTACTGAAGAGGTTGTTGTGCTGGGAATACTACTTTCAGTAACCGAGCTGGTTGATTCACCTATTGTAGATTCTATCGTGCTTGGAGAAGATGCAGATGTCAGTGCGATTGTTGAAGACTCTTCTGTTTGAGATGAAGTTGTTTGGGGATGAATGGTACTAAGTAATGTGCCTGTGGATGCTTCAGTAGTACTTAAGATCCCTTCTGTGTGATTTTCAGTGGCAGTAGTCACTTCAGTGCTAGCAATTTTAGTTGATGATATTTCTGATGTAGGTGTTGTTGATACCATAATTGATGAAACAGATGAAACATATTCTGTTGTATAACTTTCTCTGTTAGTAGATGATGTATGACTGGGGGTTAATGATGTGGGATGTAAAGTGCTTGTTTCTAATGTTACACTAGAAGATAAAGTTCCAGATGTTTCACTTTTAAGAGCTGGTTCTGAAGTAAAGGATGCAGATGTTGCAAACGCTGTTTCTGTTTGTATGCTAGAGATTTTAGTTGATGCTGGCATTGTTGAAAATGATGAAATAGAAGATGTAATAAACGCTGGAGTAGAACTTTCTTTGTTAGTGGATGACACTTGAGTGCTACTTAAAGTAGAAGGAGGTAAAGTACTTTTTTCTGACGTTACTATAGATGTTGAAGGGCCAGATGTTTCACTAGTCCCAGCCTGCTCTGAAGTAAAGGATGTAGTCGTTGTAAATGGAATGCTTTCTGTGCTGGGAATAGTACTTGCAATACCAATGCTGGTTGATTCACCTATAGTAGATAATAAAGTTGACGCTGTTTCTTTAATTGTAGAAGACTCCAGAGTACTGATGCCACTGGTTGTTATTTTAGAATGACTGCTTTCAGAAGCAATAGCGGTACTTTTACTTAATGTAGATTCAGATGACAAAGACGATGACATAACTGTTGAAAATTCAGAGGATGAAAGAGAAGGTGTTGATTCTGAAGAATGAAATTGAGTGACTGAGCTTGTTTGAAGTTCAGTGCTGGGAGAGAATGTAGTAGTTGAAACAGCTTCAGATATCTGGTGAGTAGAAGTTAAAGGTCCAGGTGTTTCACTGTGGACAGCCTGTTCAGAAGTAAATGATGTAGACATTGTTACTGAAGAGGTTGTTGTGCTGGGAATACTACTTTCAGTAACCGAGCTGGTTGATTCACCTATTGTAGATTCTATCGTGCTTGGAGAAGATGCAGATGTCAGTGCGATTGTTGAAGACTCTTCTGTTTGAGATGAAGTTGTTTGGGGATGAATGGTACTAAGTAATGTGCCTGTGGATGCTTCAGTAGTACTTAAGATCCCTTCTGTGTGATTTTCAGTGGCAGTAGTCACTTCAGTGCTAGCAATTTTAGTTGATGATATTTCTGATGTAGGTGTTGTTGATACCATAATTGATGAAACAGATGAAACATATTCTGTTGTATAACTTTCTCTGTTAGTAGATGATGTATGACTGGGGGTTAATGATGTGGGATGTAAAGTGCTTGTTTCTAATGTTACACTAGAAGATAAAGTTCCAGATGTTTCACTATTAAGAGCTGGTTCTGAAGTAAAGGATGCAGATGTTGCAAACGCTGTTTCTGTTTGTATGCTAGAGATTTTAGTTGATGCTGGCATTGTTGAAAATGATGAAATAGAAGATGTAATAAACGCTGGAGTAGAACTTTCTTTGTTAGTGGATGACACTTGAGTGCTACTTAAAGTAGAAGGAGGTAAAGTGCTTTTTTCTGACGTTACTATAGATGTTGAAGGGCCAGATGTTTCACTAGTCCCAGCCTGCTCTGAAGTAAAGGATGTAGTCATTGTAAATGGAATGCTTTCTGTGCTGGGAATAGTACTTGCAATACCAATGCTGGTTGATTCACCTATAGTAGATAATAAAGTTGACGCTGTTTCTTTAATTGTAGAAGACTCCAGAGTACTGATGCCACTGGTTGTTATTTTAGAATGACTGCTTTCAGACACAATAGCGGAACTTTTACTTAATGTAGATTCAGATGGCAAAGACGATGACATAACTGTTGAAAATTCAGAGGATGAAAGAGAAGGTGTTGATTCTGAGGAATGAAATTGAGTGACTGAGCTTGTTTGAAGTTCAGTGCTGGGAGAGAATGTAGTAGTTGAAACAGCTTCAGATATCTGGTGAGTAGAAGTTAAAGGTTCAGGTGTTTCACTGTGGACAGCCTGTTCAGAAGTAAATGATGTAGACATTGTTACTGAAGAGGTTATTGTGCTGGGAATACTACTTTCAGTAACCGAACTGGTTGATTCACCTATTGTAGATTCTATTGTGCTTGGAGAAGATGCAGATGTCAGTGCGATTGTTGAAGACTCTTCTGTTTGAGATGAAGTTGTTTGGGGATGAATGGTACTAAGTAATGTGCCTGTGGATGCTTCAGTAGTACTTAAGATCCCTTCTGTGTGATTTTCAGTGGAAGTAGTCACTTCAGTGCTAGCAATTTTAGTTGATGATATTTCTGATGTAGGTGTTGTTGATACCATAATTGATGAAACAGATGAAACATATTCTGTTGTATAACTTTCTCTGTTAGTAGATGATGTATGACTGGGGGTTAATGATGTGGGATGTAAAGTGCTTGTTTCTAATGTTACACTAGAAGATAAAGTTCCAGATGTTTCACTATTAAGAGCTGGTTCTGAAGTAAAGGATGCAGATGTTGCAAACGCTGTTTCTATTTGTATGCTAGAGATTTTAGTTGATGCTGGCATTGTTGAAAATGATGAAATAGAAGATGTAATAAATGGTGGAGTAGAACTTTCTTTGTTAGTGGATGACACTTGAGTGCTACTTAAAGTAGAAGGAGGTAAAGTGCTTTTTTCTGACGTTACTATAGATGTTGAAGGGCCAGATGTTTCACTAGTCCCAGCCTGCTCTGAAGTAAAGGATGTAGTCGTTGTAAATGGAATGCTTTCTGTGCTGGGAATAGTACTTGCAATACCAATGCTGGTTGATTCACCTATAGTAGATAATAAAGTTGACGCTGTTTCTTTAATTGTAGAAGACTCCAGAGTACTGATGCCACTGGTTGTTATTTTAGAATGACTGCTTTCAGACACAATAGCGGAACTTTTACTTAATGTAGATTCAGATGGCAAAGACGATGACATAACTGTTGAAAATTCAGAGGATGAAAGAGAAGGTGTTGATTCTGAGGAATGAAATTGAGTGACTGAGCTTGTTTGAAGTTCAGTGCTGGGAGAGAATGTAGTAGTTGAAACAGCTTCAGATATCTGGTGAGTAGAAGTTAAAGGTTCAGGTGTTTCACTGTGGACAGCCTGTTCAGAAGTAAATGATGTAGACATTGTTACTGAAGAGGTTATTGTGCTGGGAATACTACTTTCAGTAACCGAGCTGGTTGATTCACCTATTGTAGATTCTATCGTGCTTGGAGAAGATGCAGATGTCAGTGCGATTGTTGAAGACTCTTCTGTTTGAGATGAAGTTGTTTGGGGATGAATGGTACTAAGTAATGTGCCTGTGGATGCTTCAGTAGTACTTAAGATCCCTTCTGTGTGATTTTCAGTGACAGTAGTCACTTCAGTGCTAGCAATTTTAGTTGATGATATTTCTGATGTAGGTGTTGTTGATACCATAATTGATGAAACAGATGAAACATATTCTGTTGTATAACTTTCTCTGTTAGTAGATGATGTATGACTGGGGGTTAATGATGTGGGATGTAAAGTGCTTGTTTCTAATGTTACACTAGAAGATAAAGTTCCAGATGTTTCACTTTTAAGAGCTGGTTCTGAAGTAAAGGATGCAGATGTTGCAAACGCTGTTTCTGTTTGTATGCTAGAGATTTTAGTTGATGCTGGCATTGTTGAAAATGATGAAATAGAAGATGTAATAAACGCTGGAGTAGAACTTTCTTTGTTAGTGGATGACACTTGAGTGCTACTTAAAGTAGAAGGAGGTAAAGTACTTTTTTCTGACGTTACTATAGATGTTGAAGGGCCAGATGTTTCACTAGTCCCAGCCTGCTCTGAAGTAAAGGATGTAGTCGTTGTAAATGGAATGCTTTCTGTGCTGGGAATAGTACTTGCAATACCAATGCTGGTTGATTCACCTATAGTAGATAATAAAGTTGACGCTGTTTCTTTAATTGTAGAAGACTCCAGAGTACTGATGCCACCTGTTGTTATTTTAGAATGACTGCTTTCAGAAGCAATAGCGGTACTTTTACTTAATGTAGATTCAGATGACAAAGACGATGACATAACTGTTGAAAATTCAGAGGATGAAAGAGAAGGTGTTGATTCTGAAGAATGAAATTGAGTGACTGAGCTTGTTTGAAGTTCAGTGCTGGGAGAGAATGTAGTAGTTGAAACAGCTTCAGATATCTGGTGAGTAGAAGTTAAAGGTCCAGGTGTTTCACTGTGGACAGCCTGTTCAGAAGTAAATGATGTAGACATTGTTACTGAAGAGGTTGTTGTGCTGGGAATACTACTTTCAGTAACCGAGCTGGTTGATTCACCTATTGTAGATTCTATCGTGCTTGGAGAAGATGCAGATGTCAGTGCGATTGTTGAAGACTCTTCTGTTTGAGATGAAGTTGTTTGGGGATGAATGGTACTAAGTAATGTGCCTGTGGATGCTTCAGTAGTACTTAAGATCCCTTCTGTGTGATTTTCAGTGGCAGTAGTCACTTCAGTGCTAGCAATTTTAGTTGATGATATTTCTGATGTAGGTGTTGTTGATACCATAATTGATGAAACAGATGAAACATATTCTGTTGTATAACTTTCTCTGTTAGTAGATGATGTATGACTGGGGGTTAATGATGTGGGATGTAAAGTGCTTGTTTCTAATGTTACACTAGAAGATAAAGTTCCAGATGTTTCACTATTAAGAGCTGGTTCTGAAGTAAAGGATGCAGATGTTGCAAACGCTGTTTCTGTTTGTATGCTAGAGATTTTAGTTGATGCTGGCATTGTTGAAAATGATGAAATAGAAGATGTAATAAACGCTGGAGTAGAACTTTCTTTGTTAGTGGATGACACTTGAGTGCTACTTAAAGTAGAAGGAGGTAAAGTGCTTTTTTCTGACGTTACTATAGATGTTGAAGGGCCAGATGTTTCACTAGTCCCAGCCTGCTCTGAAGTAAAGGATGTAGTCGTTGTAAATGGAATGCTTTCTGTGCTGGGAATAGTACTTGCAATACCAATGCTGGTTGATTCACCTATAGTAGATAATAAAGTTGACGCTGTTTCTTTAATTGTAGAAGACTCCAGAGTACTGATGCCACTGGTTGTTATTTTAGAATGACTGCTTTCAGACACAATAGCGGAACTTTTACTTAATGTAGATTCAGATGGCAAAGACGATGACATAACTGTTGAAAATTCAGAGGATGAAAGAGAAGGTGTTGATTCTGAGGAATGAAATTGAGTGACTGAGCTTGTTTGAAGTTCAGTGCTGGGAGAGAATGTAGTAGTTGAAACAGCTTCAGATATCTGGTGAGTAGAAGTTAAAGGTTCAGGTGTTTCACTGTGGACAGCCTGTTCAGAAGTAAATGATGTAGACATTGTTACTGAAGAGGTTATTGTGCTGGGAATACTACTTTCAGTAACCGAACTGGTTGATTCACCTATTGTAGATTCTATTGTGCTTGGAGAAGATGCAGATGTCAGTGCGATTGTTGAAGACTCTTCTGTTTGAGATGAAGTTGTTTGGGGATGAATGGTACTAAGTAATGTGCCTGTGGATGCTTCAGTAGTACTTAAGATCCCTTCTGTGTGATTTTCAGTGGAAGTAGTCACTTCAGTGCTAGCAATTTTAGTTGATGATATTTCTGATGTAGGTGTTGTTGATACCATAATTGATGAAACAGATGAAACATATTCTGTTGTATAACTTTCTCTGTTAGTAGATGATGTATGACTGGGGGTTAATGATGTGGGATGTAAAGTGCTTGTTTCTAATGTTACACTAGAAGATAAAGTTCCAGATGTTTCACTATTAAGAGCTGGTTCTGAAGTAAAGGATGCAGATGTTGCAAACGCTGTTTCTATTTGTATGCTAGAGATTTTAGTTGATGCTGGCATTGTTGAAAATGATGAAATAGAAGATGTAATAAATGGTGGAGTAGAACTTTCTTTGTTAGTGGATGACACTTGAGTGCTACTTAAAGTAGAAGGAGGTAAAGTGCTTTTTTCTGACGTTACTATAGATGTTGAAGGGCCAGATGTTTCACTAGTCCCAGCCTGCTCTGAAGTAAAGGATGTAGTCGTTGTAAATGGAATGCTTTCTGTGCTGGGAATAGTACTTGCAATACCAATGCTGGTTGATTCACCTATAGTAGATAATAAAGTTGACGCTGTTTCTTTAATTGTAGAAGACTCCAGAGTACTGATGCCACTGGTTGTTATTTTAGAATGACTGCTTTCAGACACAATAGCGGAACTTTTACTTAATGTAGATTCAGATGGCAAAGACGATGACATAACTGTTGAAAATTCAGAGGATGAAAGAGAAGGTGTTGATTCTGAGGAATGAAATTGAGTGACTGAGCTTGTTTGAAGTTCAGTGCTGGGAGAGAATGTAGTAGTTGAAACAGCTTCAGATATCTGGTGAGTAGAAGTTAAAGGTTCAGGTGTTTCACTGTGGACAGCCTGTTCAGAAGTAAATGATGTAGACATTGTTACTGAAGAGGTTATTGTGCTGGGAATACTACTTTCAGTAACCGAGCTGGTTGATTCACCTATTGTAGATTCTATCGTGCTTGGAGAAGATGCAGATGTCAGTGCGATTGTTGAAGACTCTTCTGTTTGAGATGAAGTTGTTTGGGGATGAATGGTACTAAGTAATGTGCCTGTGGATGCTTCAGTAGTACTTAAGATCCCTTCTGTGTGATTTTCAGTGGCAGTAGTCACTTCAGTGCTAGCAATTTTAGTTGATGATATTTCTGATGTAGGTGTTGTTGATACCATAATTGATGAAACAGATGAAACATATTCTGTTGTATAACTTTCTCTGTTAGTAGATGATGTATGACTGGGGGTTAATGATGTGGGATGTAAAGTGCTTGTTTCTAATGTTACACTAGAAGATAAAGTTCCAGATGTTTCACTTTTAAGAGCTGGTTCTGAAGTAAAGGATGCAGATGTTGCAAACGCTGTTTCTGTTTGTATGCTAGAGATTTTAGTTGATGCTGGCATTGTTGAAAATGATGAAATAGAAGATGTAATAAACGCTGGAGTAGAACTTTCTTTGTTAGTGGATGACACTTGAGTGCTACTTAAAGTAGAAGGAGGTAAAGTACTTTTTTCTGACGTTACTATAGATGTTGAAGGGCCAGATGTTTCACTAGTCCCAGCCTGCTCTGAAGTAAAGGATGTAGTCGTTGTAAATGGAATGCTTTCTGTGCTGGGAATAGTACTTGCAATACCAATGCTGGTTGATTCACCTATAGTAGATAATAAAGTTGACGCTGTTTCTTTAATTGTAGAAGACTCCAGAGTACTGATGCCACTGGTTGTTATTTTAGAATGACTGCTTTCAGAAGCAATAGCGGTACTTTTACTTAATGTAGATTCAGATGACAAAGACGATGACATAACTGTTGAAAATTCAGAGGATGAAAGAGAAGGTGTTGATTCTGAAGAATGAAATTGAGTGACTGAGCTTGTTTGAAGTTCAGTGCTGGGAGAGAATGTAGTAGTTGAAACAGCTTCAGATATCTGGTGAGTAGAAGTTAAAGGTCCAGGTGTTTCACTGTGGACAGCCTGTTCAGAAGTAAATGATGTAGACATTGTTACTGAAGAGGTTATTGTGCTGGGAATACTACTTTCAGTAACCGAGCTGGTTGATTCACCTATTGTAGATTCTATCGTGCTTGGAGAAGATGCAGATGTCAGTGCGATTGTTGAAGACTCTTCTGTTTGAGATGAAGTTGTTTGGGGATGAATGGTACTAAGTAATGTGCCTGTGGATGCTTCAGTAGTACTTAAGATCCCTTCTGTGTGATTTTCAGTGGCAGTAGTCACTTCAGTGCTAGCAATTTTAGTTGATGATATTTCTGATGTAGGTGTTGTTGATACCATAATTGATGAAACAGATGAAACATATTCTGTTGTATAACTTTCTCTGTTAGTAGATGATGTATGACTGGGGGTTAATGATGTGGGATGTAAAGTGCTTGTTTCTAATGTTACACTAGAAGATAAAGTTCCAGATGTTTCACTATTAAGAGCTGGTTCTGAAGTAAAGGATGCAGATGTTGCAAACGCTGTTTCTGTTTGTATGCTAGAGATTTTAGTTGATGCTGGCATTGTTGAAAATGATGAAATAGAAGATGTAATAAACGCTGGAGTAGAACTTTCTTTGTTAGTGGATGACACTTGAGTGCTACTTAAAGTAGAAGGAGGTAAAGTGCTTTTTTCTGACGTTACTATAGATGTTGAAGGGCCAGATGTTTCACTAGTCCCAGCCTGCTCTGAAGTAAAGGATGTAGTCGTTGTAAATGGAATGCTTTCTGTGCTGGGAATAGTACTTGCAATACCAATGCTGGTTGATTCACCTATAGTAGATAATAAAGTTGACGCTGTTTCTTTAATTGTAGAAGACTCCAGAGTACTGATGCCACTGGTTGTTATTTTAGAATGATTGCTTTCAGACACAATAGCGGAACTTTTACTTAATGTAGATTCAGATGGCAAAGACGATGACATAACTGTTGAAAATTCAGAGGATGAAAGAGAAGGTGTTGATTCTGAGGAATGAAATTGAGTGACTGAGCTTGTTTGAAGTTCAGTGCTGGGAGAGAATGTAGTAGTTGAAACAGCTTCAGATATCTGGTGAGTAGAAGTTAAAGGTTCAGGTGTTTCACTGTGGACAGCCTGTTCAGAAGTAAATGATGTAGACATTGTTACTGAAGAGGTTATTGTGCTGGGAATACTACTTTCAGTAACCGAGCTGGTTGATTCACCTATTGTAGATTCTATCGTGCTTGGAGAAGATGCAGATGTCAGTGCGATTGTTGAAGACTCTTCTGTTTGAGATGAAGTTGTTTGGGGATGAATGGTACTAAGTAATGTGCCTGTGGATGCTTCAGTAGTACTTAAGATCCCTTCTGTGTGATTTTCAGTGGCAGTAGTCACTTCAGTGCTAGCAATTTTAGTTGATGATATTTCTGATGTAGGTGTTGTTGATACCATAATTGATGAAACAGATGAAACATATTCTGTTGTATAACTTTCTCTGTTAGTAGATGATGTATGACTGGGGGTTAATGATGTGGGATGTAAAGTGCTTGTTTCTAATGTTACACTAGAAGATAAAGTTCCAGATGTTTCACTTTTAAGAGCTGGTTCTGAAGTAAAGGATGCAGATGTTGCAAACGCTGTTTCTGTTTGTATGCTAGAGATTTTAGTTGATGCTGGCATTGTTGAAAATGATGAAATAGAAGATGTAATAAACGCTGGAGTAGAACTTTCTTTGTTAGTGGATGACACTTGAGTGCTACTTAAAGTAGAAGGAGGTAAAGTGCTTTTTTCTGACGTTACTATAGATGTTGAAGGGCCAGATGTTTCACTAGTCCCAGCCTGCTCTGAAGTAAAGGATGTAGTCGTTGTAAATGGAATGCTTTCTGTGCTGGGAATAGTACTTGCAATACCAATGCTGGTTGATTCACCTATAGTAGATAATAAAGTTGACGCTGTTTCTTTAATTGTAGAAGACTCCCGAGTACTGATGCCACTGGTTGTTATTTTAGAATGACTGCTTTCAGAAGCAATAGCGGTACTTTTACTTAATGTAGATTCAGATGACAAAGACGATGACATAACTGTTGAAAATTCAGAGGATGAAAGAGAAGGTGTTGATTCTGAGGAATGAAATTGAGTGACTGAGCTTGTTTGAAGTTCAGTGCTGGGAGAGAATGTAGTAGTTGAAACAGCTTCAGATATCTGGTGAGTAGAAGTTAAAGGTCCAGGTGTTTCACTGTGGACAGCCTGTTCAGAAGTAAATGATGTAGACATTGTTACTGAAGAGGTTATTGTGCTGGGAATACTACTTTCAGTAACCGAACTGGTTGATTCACCTATTGTAGATTCTATCGTGCTTGGAGAAGATGCAGATGCCAGTGCGATTGTTGAAGACTCTTCTGTTTGAGATGAAGTTGTTTGGGGATGGATGGAACTAAGTAATGTGCCTGTGGATGCTTCAGTAGTACTTAAGATCACTTCTGTGTGATTTGCAGTGGCAGTAGTCACTTTTGTGCTTGCAATTTTAGTTGATGATATTTCTGATGTAGGTGTTGTTGATACCATAATTGATGAAACATATTCTGTTGTATAACTTTCTCTGTTAGTAGATGATGTATGACTGGGGGTTAATGATGTGGGATGTAAAGTGCTTGTTTCTAATGTTACACTTGAAGATAAAGTTCCAGATGTTGCACTGTTAAGAGCTGGTTCTGAAGTAAAGGACGCAGAAGTTGCAAACGTTGCTTCTGTTTGTATGCTAGAGATTTTAGTTGATGCTGGCATTGTTGAAAATGATGAAATAGAAGATGTAATAAACGCTGGAGTAGAACTTTCATTGTTAGTGGATGACACTTGAGTGCTACTTAAAGAAGTAGGAGGTAAAGTGCTTTTTTCTGACGTTACTATAGATGTTGAAGGTCCAGATGTTTCACTAGTCACAGCCTGCTCTGAAGTAAATGATGTAGTCGTAGTATATTGATTTTTTATGGTGCTGAGAATGGTACTTTTAGTAACCATACTTGTTGATTCACCTATTGTAGAGTAAGTTTCTGTGTCGGAAGGACTGCTTTCAGCAGCAAAGCTGGTAGGTTTACTCAATGTAGATTCAGATGACAAAGTAGATGGAAATTCTGTTGGTAAAAAGGGAAATTTACGTTAGAAAAATACCATTTCTGTTTGAAGACTAAGAGGCCTATTCACTAAACCTCAATAAAATTAAGGCAGTCATCGACTTTGCATTGTTTAATTCGCGCTATAAAACATGTTTCGAAACAGTATTCACTAAGAAAAATAGCATTTTTTTAAAGTTAGGTATAAAAATGCAAGATCGAATGACTTTGTTTTTATTTGTTTTTACGTCTTATCGCGCTACAAGTGTTTGTTTAACATGCTGTGTCTCCATGTACGGCTCTTAGAGGCGATTGTGCCGTTTATATTTTATTGTAATACTAGTGTGCGGGAGCAGGGGGTCTTCGGAGCTGTACCGTATGGGGTGCCGGTATTCCCGCCCTTTTTTAATCCTACGCATCACGTTACCGTGGGATTTTAAAAAATGCAGGAGGTACCGGCACCCCATAATGAGGCCTGTAAGTCAGGAAGTAGGTGATCCCCGAGGCTGAAATTAATATGGTTCAGCTCTGGAGAACCCTGCTTCGGCACACTAGTATTAAAAATAAAATTACAAATAAAACTTCATTACGGTAGCGGCTAGCTGCTAAGGTAATGAATCTGCTTTTATGGGATTTTTACTAATAGTTTATGGGAGCAGGGGTTTTCCTGAGCTGAACCGCATTCATTTCATCCTCGGGGCCCCCTGCTTCCTGAGATATAGGCCCCGGTATGTGGTGCCGGTATTCCCTGTGTGTTTAAATCTCTTGTGTCAAGTGACTGAGAGATTTAAACATTGCAGGGGTTCTGATACCCCATTAGTAACCCCTTTAGTAATTTTTTTGAAGGATGTGATGTTACTGTATCTTAAAGGGAGGGACTTCTCATCTTTAAAAAAAAAATGGAAGCTGTCACATGGTTTACTACAACCAATCAGATTGGGGGTGTACCATGTTATGCACATGGTATATCTCCCAGTCCGATTGGTTGGAGTAATGTGATGGCAGCCATTTTGTTTTGGTGATGCCATCTTAACGGGAGGGAAGCATAGCCTTCCTGATTGGCTTTCCTCCCTTTTGATGTCATCACATCCTTTAAAAAATAATAGTCTGTCACATGGATTGGAGGTGTACCATCTGACACTCAAATGTGACATCATAGGCCTTATATAAGGTCTGTCCCATCTCATTTGAGTTTAAGAGGCCGACTGGACCACAGCCACAAAAATGGATTGGATTACAAGTACAGAAGAGAAGACTGAAGAAAGAAGAAAATAATTTAACAGAAGTTGAAGAGCATTGCGTCGAGGATTAAGTGGTTCCTGCTGCAGTTGGAATCGGAGGGGGAAGATATCGAAGGTAAGAAAAAAATAGAATGTATGTTATTTTTGTATTTTTGGTATTTCTATTGTATATGTTCTTTACATTTTTTTAGTTTGCCCATTGACTGCCAATGTGTTTATCAATACCCTTTTATCAGTATAGATATACAGTACACAGTGACAAGCAATGTGTTTTTTTGCAATTGCTTGTTTTTATTTCATTTTTATGTATTGTATTTTTGCTGATTATTTTTAGTTAAATGTTTTGGTTTTGTGGTTCTTTGTATTTAAATGTTTTGGTTTTGTGGATCTTTGTATTTAAATGTTTTGGTTTTGTGGTTGTTTTTATTTAATTGTTTTGGGACTGTGGTTGTTTTTATTAATTTTTTCAGGATTTTTGTTGAGTTGTTGCCCAAGCGAGGGTGGTTAGGGCTCCTGGGTGAGTAATGAGGGAGGGAGGTTAACCCCTTAATTACTATAGCAGTTAGTAACCGCTAAGGTGATTAAGGAGTTAGTGGCTATTTTTTTTTAAATTGTAATGTTTCTGCCCACGGAGGACGGAGAGGACAAGGAGGAAGACGAGGATGGCCTTCATCCTGGCAGGGGTAAGTAGAACTTTTATTATTTTATGCTTGCTGTTTTTTTTTTTAGCTTAAAATGTTACTGAAAACATAACTTTATATACATGGACATACAATTACACATAAGTAAATCACAGATTTACAGCAAGAAGATAAAAATACAAAAAAAAAATGAGGGGGTACACACCGTGGGGAGTGATGAGGAGGACAGGGGGGCTTTCACGGATGTATGGTGTCCTCTCATTCGCTAGTATTTTCACGACTGGGTGTTCATGTATGGGCTATGCCTCCGATAGGCTATCATCTAGAACAGAGTGTTGAAGGGTTTATACCCTGGATATCTGATTGGACTAGCCAGGGTTGCCAAGTTTGTTGAATTTTTTTGACCGGATCATTTAATAAGCTAGTCATTTTTTCCATTTGGCATACATACCAGATCCTATTTCTTATTTTAGAAATTTGAGGTACTTCTTGTTGTTTCCAAACCGAGGCTATTTCACAAATAGTGGCAGTTGTAAAATGACTAATGAAAGCAAGATCGATTCCGGGTATTCCCTGGACTGATCTATTGAGCAGGAATAGCCATGGGTCAAATGGTAGGTCTAGACCCAGTATCCTTCTCAACCAGTTTCATATTTTCTTCTACAGGGAGGCTACTTTGGGGCATGTCCACCACATATGTAGCATTGTGGCTTGGGCTCCACACCCTTTAGGGCAGAGTTGGGAGTATCCCGGTATAAATTTGTATATTTTCTGGGGTGTGAGATACCCCCCAGTGAGTACTTTGTAAGGGTTTTCCTTCAGGGTGGTGCATATTGAGCTCCTGGTGACCGACCAAAATATTTGGTTCCATGTTTCCTCATCCAACACCTCACCTAAGTACTCCTCCCATTGGGACATCAATTTGAGTTTCTCACTGCTATGTCATTTGTGTATGTTAGTTCTGTATAAAGTTGGGATATCAGCCCCTGCGTGCCTGTATCTGTCAGGCTGAGTTTCTCAAAGTTGGTTAGGGGACCTGATGGGTATATCTTACTATAAAATGCTAAAAATTGAAGATATCTAAAAAAAAATAATCGGAGTTTGGTTTGATTTGTTTAAATAATTTAATATTTCCTTCTGCGTCTAAATCTCTTAATCTTAAGATTCCTGCTTGAGTCCAGGATGGGAAATTATTATTTCCTAGCCCTGGGGTAAATTCTGGGTTATTTAAAATAGGAGTCATCAGGGAGTTTTTGGTTGTTAGTGCAAATGTAAATTTTGTGGCGTCCCAGATCTTTAGTGAGTTTAACAAGGTAGGTAGCATGTAACCCAGTTTTTCTCTCGCTTTATCAGGGAGCCCGATTGGAAGGTTTAGGTTCACTGGATGACAGAGCTTTGTATTTCTCTCCATTTTTTAAGGCCTGGTTCTGAGTGCCATTGGATTAATTGGCTGAATTCAGCTGCTTTGTGGTATGACAACAAACATGGCAATGCTAGACCTCCAGCCATACTTGGTCTTATCAAAATCCTTTTGCTTATCCTTGGTTTTTTATCATTCCAAATAAACCTGTTAATTAGTGACTGGAGAGAGGATATATCTTTCTTTATTATTGGTATTGGCAAAGTTTGGAAAAGGTATAGGATACGTGGTAGCAAATTCATCTTAAAACAGTGTACTTTCCCAATCCGGGAGATATTATATCCTGACTAAGTCCTAATCTCAAGGACATGCTAGGATCAAGAAAATCGCAGAACTACAAACACAAACAACGGAACTCTCCTACGCCCACAAAAAGGATGGAAAGGAAGCTACGTTAAAACAATTAAAAGATGCCAAGATAGAGCTTAATATACTTTTAACATCACAGGTGGAACAATTCCTCAATAAGAAAATTACCCTATTTCCTCGATTCTAAGACTTCATCAATTCTAAGACGCACCCTTGATTTAATAAAAAAAAATGTGGGGGAAAAAACCCAGTATATTAAATGTGCAGATTTTTTTTTTTTAAACTAGCAAACAGTAGCATACATTTATTTGCACTAGAGAGAGGCAGACACAGAATGGGGAGAGAGAGAGACAGTATCGGATGAGCAGAGAGAGAATGGATGGGGGGGGAGGAGAGAATGGGGGGAGGAAGGAGGGAAGGGGGGAGAGAAAGAGGGAAGGGGGGGAGAAAGGGGGGAAGGAGGGAATGGAGGGATGGGGGAGAAGGGGATGGGGGGAGGGAGACAGTGGAGGGTAGGGAGACTGTGGAGGGGAGGGAAACAGTGGAGGGGAGGGAGACAGGGGAGGGGGAGGGAGACAGTGGAGGGGAGGGGGGAAGGAGACAGTGGAGGGGAGGGGGGGAGACAGTGGAGGGGAGGGGGGAGGGAGACAGTGGAGTAGACAGTGGAGGGGAGGGGGGGAGGGAGACAGTGGAGGGGAGGGGGGAGGGAGACAGTGGAGGGGAGGGGGGGAGGGAGACAGTGGATAGACAGTGGAGGGGAGGGAGACAGTGGAGGGGAGGGGGGAGGGAGACAGTGGAGGGGAGGGGGAGGGAGACAGTGGAGGGGAGGGGGAGGGAAACAGTGGAGGGGAGGGAGACAGTGGAGGGGAGGGAGACAGTGGAGGGGAGGGAGACAGTGGAGGGGAGTGGGGAGGGAGACAGTGGAGGGGAGGGGGACACACACAGACACATACACACACACACACACAGAGTGACACAGAAACACACACATACACAAACACACACAGATTGACAGAGACACACACAGACACATACACAAACACACACAGATTGACAGAGACACAGAGAGACACATACACAAACACACACAGATTGACAGAGACACACAGAGACACACACACACACACACACACACACACACACACACACACACACACACACACACACACACACACACACACACACACACAGAGTGACAGAGACACACACACAGACACAAACACACACAGAGAATCACACAGAGAGAGACACATACACACACTGAGTGACAGAGAATCACACAGAGAGACACATACACACACACACACACACACACACACACACACACACACACACACACACACACACACACAGTGACAGAGAATCACACAGAGAGACACATACACACACACACACACACACACACACACAGAGTGACAGAGAATCACACAGAGAGACACATACACACACAGAGTGACAAAGACAAGGGAGGGCTCGTGGGGCTGGCAGCCGAAGCTGTGAGTAGCGGGGGGGAGGGGCGGAGGGTTCATGGGGCAGGAAGCTGTGAGTAGCAGAGGGGGGGCGGAGGGTTCATGGGGCAGGAAGCTGTGAGTAGCAGAGGGGGGCGGAGGATTCATGGGGCTGGAAGCTGTGAGTAGCAGAGGGGGGGCGGAGGGTTCATGGGGCAGGAAGCTGTGAGTAGCAGAGGGGGGGCGGAGGGTTCATGGGGCAGGAAGCTGTGAGTAGCAGAGGGGGGGGCGGAGGGTTCATGGGGCAGGAAGCTGTGAGTAGCAGAGGGGGCGCGGAGGGTTCATGGGGCAGGAAGCTGTGAGTAGCAGAGGGGGGGCGGAGGGTTCATGGGGCTGGAAGCTGTGAGTAGCAGAGGGGGGCGGAGGGTTCATGGGGCTGGAAGCTGTGAGTAGCAGAGGGGGGGCGGAGGGTTCATGGGACTGGAAGCTGTGAGTAGCAGAGGGGGGGGCGGAGGATTCATGGGGCTGGAAGCTGTGAGTAGCAGAGGGGGCGGAGGGTTCATGGGGCTGGAAGCTGTGAGTAGCAGAGGGGGGGCGGAGGGTTCATGGGACTGGAAGCTGTGAGTAGCAGAGGGGGGGCGGAGGGTTCATGGGGCAGGAAGCTGTGAGTAGCAGAGGGGGGGGCGGAGGGTTCATGGGGCAGGAAGCTGTGAGTAGCAGAGGGGGGGCGGAGGGTTCATGGGGCAGGAAGCTGTGAGTAGCAGAGGGGGGGCGGAGGGTTCATGGGGCAGGAAGCTGTGAGTAGCAGAGGGGGGGCGGAGGGTTCATGGGGCAGGAAGCTGTGAGTAGCAGAGGGGGGCGGAGGGTTCATGGGGCTGGAAGCTGTGAGTAGCAGAGGGGGGCGGAGGGTTCATGGGGCTGGAAGCTGTGAGTAGCAGAGGGGGGGCGGAGGGTTCATGGGACTGGAAGCTGTGAGTAGCAGAGGGGGGCGGAGGGTTCATGGGGCAGGAAGCTGTGAGTAGCAGAGGGGGGGCGGAGGGTTCATGGGGCAGGAAGCTGTGAGTAGCAGAGGGGGGGCGGAGGGTTCATGGGGCAGGAAGCTGTGAGTAGCAGAGGGGGGGGCGGAGGATTCATGGGGCTGGAAGCTGTGAGTAGCAGAGGGGGCGGAGGGTTCATGGGGCTGGAAGCTGTGAGTAGCAGAGGGGGGGCGGAGGGTTCATGGGACTGGAAGCTGTGAGTAGCAGAGGGGGGGCGGAGGGTTCATGGGGCAGGAAGCTGTGAGTAGCAGAGGGGGGGGCGGAGGGTTCATGGGGCAGGAAGCTGTGAGTAGCAGAGGGGGCACGGAGGGTTCATGGGGCAGGAAGCTGTGAGTAGCAGAGGGGGGGGCGGAGGGTTCATGGGGCAGGAAGCTGTGAGTAGCAGAGGGGGGGGCGGAGGGTTCATGGGGCAGGAAGCTGTGAGTAGCAGAGGGGGGCGGAGGGTTCATGGGGCTGGAAGCTGAGTAGCAGAGGGGGGCAGAGGGTTCATGGGGCTGGAAGCTGTGAGTAGCAGGGGGGGGCGGAGGGTTCATGGGGCTGGAAGCTGTGAGTAGCAGAGGGGGGGCGGAGGGTTCATGGGGCTGGAAGCTGTGAGTAGCAGAGGGGGGGCGGAGGGTTCATGGGACTGGAAGCTGTGAGTAGCAGAGGGGGGCGGAGGGTTCATGGGGCAGGAAGCTGTGAGTAGCAGAGGGGGGGCGGAGGGTTCATGGGGCAGGAAGCTGTGAGTAGCAGAGGGGGCGCGGAAGGTTCATGGGGCAGGAAGCTGTGAGTAGCAGAGGGGGGGCGGAGGGTTCATGGGGCAGGAAGCTGTGAGTAGCAGAGGGGGGGCGGAGGATTCATGGGGCTGGAAGCTGTGAGTAGCAGAGGGGGCGGAGGGTTCATGGGGCTGGAAGCTGTGAGTAGCAGAGGGGGGGCGGAGGGTTCATGGGACTGGAAGCTGTGAGTAGCAGAGGGGGGGCGGAGGGTTCATGGGGCAGGAAGCTGTGAGTAGCAGAGGGGGGGGCGGAGGGTTCATGGGGCAGGAAGCTGTGAGTAGCAGAGGGGGCGCGGAGGGTTCATGGGGCAGGAAGCTGTGAGCAGCAGAGGGGGGGGCGGAGGGTTCATGGGGCAGGAAGCTGTGAGTAGCAGAGGGGGGGGCGGAGGGTTCATGGGGCAGGAAGCTGTGAGTAGCAGAGGGGGGCGGAGGGTTCATGGGGCTGGAAGCTGAGTAGCAGAGGGGGGCAGAGGGTTCATGGGGCTGGAAGCTGTGAGTAGCAGGGGGGGGGCGGAGGGTTCATGGGGCTGGAAGCTGTGAGTAGCAGAGGGGGGGCGGAGGGTTCATGGGGCAGGAAGCTGTGAGTAGCAGAGGGGGGGCGGAGGGTTCATGGGGCAGGAAGCTGTGAGTAGCAGAGGGGGGGCGGAGGGTTCATGGGGCAGGAAGCTGTGAGTAGCAGAGGGGGGCGGAGGGTTCATGGGGCTGGAAGCTGTGAGTAGCAGAGGGGGGCGGAGGGTTCATGGGGCTGGAAGCTGTGAGTAGCAGAGGGGGGGCGGAGGGTTCATGGGACTGGAAGCTGTGAGTAGCAGAGGGGGGGCGGAGGGTTCATGGGGCAGGAAGCTGTGAGTAGCAGAGGGGGGGCGGAGGGTTCATGGGGCAGGAAGCTGTGAGTAGCAGAGGGGGCGCGGAAGGTTCATGGGGCAGGAAGCTGTGAGTAGCAGAGGGGGGCGGAGGGTTCATGGGGCAGGAAGCTGTGAGTAGCAGAGGGGGGGGCGGAGGATTCATGGGGCTGGAAGCTGTGAGTAGCAGAGGGGGCGGAGGGTTCATGGGGCTGGAAGCTGTGAGTAGCAGAGGGGGGGCGGAGGGTTCATGGGACTGGAAGCTGTGAGTAGCAGAGGGGGGGCGGAGGGTTCATGGGGCAGGAAGCTGTGAGTAGCAGAGGGGGGGCGGAGGGTTCATGGGGCAGGAAGCTGTGAGTAGCAGAGGGGGCGCGGAGGGTTCATGGGGCAGGAAGCTGTGAGTAGCAGAGGGGGGGGCGGAGGGTTCATGGGGCAGGAAGCTGTGAGTAGCAGAGGGGGGGGCGGAGGGTTCATGGGGCAGGAAGCTGTGAGTAGCAGAGGGGGGCGGAGGGTTCATGGGGCTGGAAGCTGAGTAGCAGAGGGGGGCAGAGGGTTCATGGGGCTGGAAGCTGTGAGTAGCAGGGGGGGGGCGGAGGGTTCATGGGGCTGGAAGCTGTGAGTAGCAGGGGGGGGGGTGGAGGGCTCGTGGGGCTGGAAGCTGTGAGTAGCAGTCAGGGGCGGTCAGCTCGTGGTGCCGCTACAGCCGCACTGCTGTGGTTCGCAGAGGGGGGGCCAGCACTTCAAGCAACCACCATGAGACAAGGGGGAGAGCGGGCAGGGGGCCGTGGTTCAAGCAGCCGGCTACCGCGCTTTTTGGTAAAACGCTGAAAGCTGCACGCCCTCCGCCTGCAGCGCCCCCAAGCAGGTTTTTTTTTTTTTTTTTTTTTTTAGTACATCGATTCTAAAACGCACCCTTATTTCAGAGATATGAAATTGGGAAAAAAAGTGCGTCTTAGAATCGAGGAAATACGGTATATGAAAAATCTAATAAGCCTGACACCATGTTAGCGACCAAACTGAGAAATAACCACATCCCGAAATATCTAGGAAATTAAACTACAGTAGAATCAGGTGTCACCACATCAAACCCCAAAACTATGGCACAGGAATTCCAAAGATACAACTGTTTAGCCTATGCAATTCTTTCCACATTAAAGAAAGCGGAGGCAGAGGAACTAGGAAAGGAAATCACACTGGAGGAACTTCTGTATGTCATAAAAAAATTAAAACCTTCCAAAGCCCCAGGACCCGACGGGTTCTCAAACCTCTATTACAAAAAAATTGCCAATTTACTGGGCCCGCACCTCTTTAGAGTATTCAATTCAATCATGACAGGATCCTCTTTCCCATCTCACATGTTGCAAGCCTCTATCACTTTAATCCACAAGCAGGGAAAATATCTGACAAATTGCGCCAGCTATAGACCAATCTCGCTGATTAACTCATCTGAAAATATATTCTACAATTCTAGCAAACCGAATCAGTGCAATTTTCCCTTCACTGGTGCACGCAGACCAAGTGGGATTTATACACGGTAGGCAAGCTGCAGATAACACAAGACGGATAATAGTTTATAGTCTGGGCTAACAAAAGAAATATATACCCACTATGGTACAAGGGCTTGATGCTGATAAAGCATTCGATCGGATAGATTGGTCCTATATATTTGCAGTTCTCAGATCTTTTGGCTTTGGTGAAAGAATTATGACGGCGATCTCAGCCCTATATTTAAATCCCGAGGCAAACGTGGTCTGCCAAAGCTTCCCGTCTGATTGGTTTAATATCAAAAGCGGCATGAGACAAGGTTGCCCTTCCCGCCCACTACTTAGTGAATAGCAGTTTCTGGCAAAAAAAAAAAAAGCAATTTTGAGTTTTTTTGGCTTGTCGTACGGTAATTTTTTGCCAGAGTGTTATAGTACTATAAAAAAATGTTATAGCATGGTACTGCACTGTTATCGAAGCTTAGTGAATAGCAAAACAGGCAATACCGTGCTATAAAGGCATTTATAGTACTACAGTATAAGCCACTTATCAACGTTTAGTGAATGACCCCTAAGCCTCTGATTGAGCGATCTGGGCCATCTGTAATGAAGCTCAGATATCCTGGAAACCTAACCCGTTGAGGGGGCTTGAGGACTGGAATTGAGCACCCTGTTCTAATGAACAATATACCAGTTTCTTTGGCCAGCTCAATTTTCAGGATAGGAACAAAATGCATCTGATGTGCCTTATGAGTTGTAATAGAATGGCATGTTTAGCTTAAGCATACTGTAACTAGTACCTTTTCATTATGTAGAAAAGAAAAGGTTGAAAATCACCACTTAATCTTTTACATAAATAAGACAATGATGGAAACATTTCTACTAGCCCCCTGGGAAAATCACACTATTGCTTTTCTGATTAAACGATAACCCTAAACCGGTAAATCATAATGTAACAATAAACATTGAGAACAGAAGATGCATGAAGGAGACTTCTGGTATGGAACCAGACAGAGAAGCAGCAGAAGACTGAGCTCTGTGATGGCTCCGCCATATAAAAAAAGAGTATTATCTGCACCAAAAAAAAAAAAAAAAAAAAGGCACCAGAGGAGTAGGGAAAGCTAGGGGAGAGGCTCCTTAGCATTTTAAAGTCAGATTACCCCCCCAACCCCCCACCCCCAAATAGAGGGGGGTCTGTTTTGGTGCTAGAAAGCAGAGTGCTGAGCTCTGCAGAAACCCAGCTAGTAATCACCCAAAACAGCACTAACCTGAACAAAAAGTGACAGGCAAGGAGAGAGGAAAAGGTCCCAAGTGAGCTGGATGGACACATATCTCTCAAAAAAATCCAAAATGCCTCCAAAGCAGCAACGTCCTGAGAAGAAAAAGGAAAAATCCAAGATGGCTGCTGACCTCATGGAGCCGCATGCATGGAATCGGCAGGATGTCTGTGACCCACAGGAGAGTGAGGGACACAGGGAGCAGAAAGAGCATGGTGAGGTGGCCAGAGCTGTGGGGAGGGAAATCATGCCAACTCTGACTAAAAGCTATGAAAAGTTGCATAGAGCCATAGAGGATCTTAAAGGGGAACTCACCTCCCAGAGCACCAGAGGATAGGGGAGGCTGGAAATAGAGTGAGTGACCTGGAGGGAAACTCTGCTGCACTGCAACTAGAAATGCAGACTTTTAAAAGAAAGAATAAGTCCCTAGAGGTAAAAATGGATGATCTGGAAAATAGATCACGAAGAAATAATGTGCGCATTATTGGGGTCCCTGAGTCTGTGAAACCAATACAATTAATGGACTTTTGCTCCAAATGGATACCAGAGACACTGAGAATTACTCATGGTGGAGCCCAGGTCAAGATGGAGAGTGCCCACAGACTAGGTTAGATCGGGGCAAGAAAACAGACCCAGGGCAGTAATGGCAAGAATCCTAGATTTTGCTGCTACGTGCATATAAAAGTGCTGGCAGCCTAATATTTGAGGAACTCAGGATCCTGTTATTCCAAGACTATTTAGCAGCGGTGTCACATAAAAGGAGGGAATTCAGCAAGGTCCTTCTCCTTTCCCTCCAGACGTACACCCGCAGGATGGGCTGTCTGGATCTCTCTGTATCCCCGCCACCACCCCAAGCCGCAGGCGCTCAGGGTGGGGCTCGCTCTTCCCTCACCCCCTAGGCAGGGTGAGAGGCCCTGGTCCACCTCTTGCTAACTAGGCCCTACTCTGGAACCTAGCTAACTTACTCTGTCTGACTGTCCAGTCAGACACTCCAACACTAACTGCCTGTCACACAGACAGGAACTGCAACTAAGTTTAGTCAGCCCCACCCCTCATGATGTCAGCAGGCCCTCCTCTGTGTCTATGCCTCCCACACAGAGTCAGGTGCCTACCTCCAACAATCACGGCAGGGCTTGAAGCAGGGAAAATCCATGATAACTACTGGCGGCCTGCTATTAGCAGGACTTACACCAGTAGAAGAAAGATATATAGCCCCCATTACTTACCGGGGCTACACTCTCCCTTTTGGTGGAATCCAATGGTCCCCACTTGGACCTAACTTTAGCAGCACCATCCTGCAGATGAACATCTGGGAAACAAACACATTGATTAGTGCAGATAATCAGACCATCCTGCAGATGGTGTTACAATACAGAAGTACCTCCCAACGTGGAGAACCTAACTAGTAATAATGGCGCGGGTCAGGCTTTCTAACTTCCCGCCCATTGTGTCCTGTAACTTTTACAGAATAGGGCTGTACCGACCCATACTCCGGCCTATACACCACACTATTCATGTAAATACTCCTCCCGGTACTCCTGGCGCTAATCACATCACAGATTTCGTCTTTACACAGATAAACAGTGCTATAAAGGCATTTATAGTACTACAGTATAAGCCACTTATCAACGTTTAGTGAATGACCCCTAAGCCTCTGATTGAGCGATCTGGGCCATCTGTAATGAAGCTCAGATATCCTGGAAACCTAACCCGTTGAGGGGGCTTGAGGACTGGAATTGAGCACCCTGTTCTAATGAACAATATACCAGTTTCTTTGGCCAGCTCAATTTTCAGGATAGGAACAAAATGCATCTGATGTGCCTTATGAGTTGTAATAGAATGGCATGTTTAGCTTAAGCATACTGTAACTAGTACCTTTTCATTATGTAGAAAAGAAAAGGTTGAAAATCACCACTTAATCTTTTACATAAATAAGACAATGATGGAAACATTTCTACTAGCCCCCTGGGAAAATCACACTATTGCTTTTCTGATTAAACGATAACAATAAACCGGTAAATCATAATGTAACAATAAACATTGAGAACAGAAGATGCATGAAGGAGACTTCTGGTATGGAACCAGACAGAGAAGCAGCAGAAGACTGAGCTCTGTGATGGCTCCGCCATATAAAAAAAGAGTATTATCTGCACCAAAAAAAAAAAAAAAAAAAAGGCACCAGAGGAGTAGGGAAAGCTAGGGGAGAGGCTCCTTAGCATTTTAAAGTCAGATTACCCCCCCAACCCCCCACCCCCAAATAGAGGGGGGTCTGTTTTGGTGCTAGAAAGCAGAGTGCTGAGCTCTGCAGAAACCCAGCTAGTAATCACCCAAAACAGCACTAACCTGAACAAAAAGTGACAGGCAAGGAGAGAGGAAAAGGTCCCAAGTGAGCTGGATGGACACATATCTCTCAAAAAAATCCAAAATGCCTCCAAAGCAGCAACGTCCTGAGAAGAAAAAGGAAAAATCCAAGATGGCTGCTGACCTCATGGAGCCGCATGCATGGAATCGGCAGGATGTCTGTGACCCACAGGAGAGTGAGGGACACAGGGAGCAGAAAGAGCATGGTGAGGTGGCCAGAGCTGTGGGGAGGGAAATCATGCCAACTCTGACTAAAAGCTATGAAAAGTTGCAGAGAGCCATAGAGGATCTTAAAGGGGAACTCACCTCCCAGAGCACCAGAGGATAGGGGAGGCTGGAAATAGAGTGAGTGACCTGGAGGGAAACTCTGCTGCACTGCAACTAGAAATGCAGACTTTTAAAAGAAAGAATAAGTCCCTAGAGGTAAAAATGGATGATCTGGAAAATAGATCACGGAGAAATAATGTGCGCATTATTGGGGTCCCTGAGTCTGTGAAACCAATGCAATTAATGGACTTTTGCTCCAAATGGATACCAGAGACACTGAGAATTACTCATGGTGGAGCCCAGGTCAAGATGGAGAGTGCCCACAGACTAGGTTAGATCGGGGCAAGAAAACAGACCCAGGGCAGTAATGGCAAGAATCCTAGATTTTGCTGCTACGTGCATATAAAAGTGCTGACAGCCTAATATTTGAGGAACTCAGGATCCTGTTATTCCAAGACTATTTAGCAGCGTTGTCACATAAAAGGAGGGAATTCAGCAAGGTCCTTCTCCTTTCCCTCCAGACGTACACCCGCAGGATGGGCTGTCTGGATCTCTGTATCCCCGCCACCACCCCAAGCCGCAGGCACTCAGGGTGGGGCTCGCTCTTCCCTCACCCCCTAGGCAGGGTGAGAGGCCCTGGTCCACCTCTTGCTAACTAGGCCCTACTCTGGAACCTAGCTAACTTACTCTGTCTGACTGTCCAGTCAGACACTCCAACACTAACTGCCTGTCACACAGACAGGAACTGCAACTAAGTTTAGGCAGCCCCACCCCTCATGATGTCAGCAGGCCCTCCTCTGTGTCTATGCCTTCCCACACAGAGTCAGGTGCCTACCTCCACCAATCACGGCAGGGCTTGAAGCAGGGAAAATCCATGATAACTACTGGCGGCCTGCTATTAGCAGGACTTACACCAGTAGAAGAAAGATATATAGCCCCCATTACTTACCGGGGCTACAGAGGGAAAAAGTTTGTGGTGTAGAGGGGACTAGAAGAATTGCCTTTTTAACAGGTATTGGGGATGGCTAAAGTTCAAGGCCAAGCTAGGTGCATTAAGTAACTAAGTACAGTAGTTATAAAAGTTATAAAAAAGTTATGCTAATACAAGCAGCAGTTAAATATGTTTATATAAGGAAGCAGTAAGGGGAATAACAGGTTAATAAGGCCTAACAAGTAGTTAGAAAAGCCAAAAGCTTATTAGCCAGGCATAAATGGAAGAATATATATTATATGGCGGAGCAGGAGGAGTGAAGTATTACAATAGGGTGGGAGGCAGGAGCTGCTCCTGGAAAAAAGGAAAGTCAATACAAGTGATGTTTGTGTTAATGTTTTTTTCTTTCCATGCGTGTGTTATGTTATAGTATTGTCAGATGTGTTTCAGTTCATGGAAATAAGATCAGCAGCAAAAGTAATAAAAGGACTGCATGCATGGTGCGCTGTAGAAGAGAGAGTAAGATACCCACAAATGCAGCTGGAGAACCGCAAGTATATAATCACAAACACACAGTAAAATGTACATGAAAATAGGCTCTTGTAATGTAAAGGGCATAAATTCTCCAATAAAAAGAAACAAAATTCTTAGACACCTGAAAAAAATTAATGGCAGATATTGCACTAGTTCAGGAAACCCACCTGAATGAAGACAAAAGTAATAAACTTAGGCGGGACTGGGTGGGGGAATGTATTTATTCCCCAGCTGTGGGAAAGAAGGGAGGTGTAGCAATTCTAATCAATAAAGTACTGCCCCTGGAAATAATAACTTCCTCTGGAGACACAACGGGGAGACTGGTGCAATGCAGAGTAAAAATACACAAAACAGAATTAAGCATTTATACTCTATATGACCCTAATGAGAAAAGCCAGAGCTTTTTCCAGAGCAGGGTGGAAAAAATATTGAAAGACAAAAGTAACAATACTATAGTGGGCGGAAATGTTAATATAAATCAAGATCCATTATTAGACAAATCAGGGCAAAATATACAAGGGGTTTAAATCCGGGACAGAAGAGTATTAAGACTCTGCGGGAAGCGCTAGGGGTGACAGACTGCTGGAGGTTACTAAATCCCATAGAGAGGGAGTACTCCTTTTTCTCCCATCCTCATAATACCTTTTCAAGAATCGATTATTTTTTAATAAGTGACCATCTAATCCCTAACCTGGGAATGGCTTCCATTGGAAACATCTTGATTTCTGACCATGCTCCAGTATGGATAGGGCTAAATATTGGGCGGAAAGAGCACCAAGATAGGATATGGAGGTTCCCTTCACATTTATATTACAATGAGGAGTTTAAAGCTTTCCTACTAAACAAATGGTACCAATTCAAGGACAATAACAATGCACACCGAAAAGAAGGAGATCTGTATTGGGAAACTGCAAAGGCGCTGCTAAGGGGAGATATAATGGCCTTTTCAAATACAAAAAGGAAGGAAATAGAGACGGAATTCAGGAAAGCTAGTGACAAGCTAAGAGAAGCATACAGGAGCTTTAAACTAAAACCATCTTTGGCCACAAAAGAGGAATATTTAAAAATAGAAAAAAAAGGACATACAGTATGTGAGATATGGCTGCAGAGAAAGGAAGTTAAAAAAAATGCAATATAGGGACTTTAATCTACAGTATATAGATATGGGAATAAAGCTTGCAACATAATGGGGAATTTAGTCAGGAACTACACATCATCTAAACATATAACGAAAATACAGAAAGCTGAAGGGGAAATCTCAACTGAACCCAAATAAATATCTTTAGCATTTCAAGAATACTATAAAAATTATATGGAAAGAGTGAGGAAAACGCAGAGGTAATGGAGGATTTCACGGGAAAATTACAGTTGCCTAAATTAACAAGGGAAGATCAACAAAGATTAAATGAGCGAATTTCCAAAGAAGAAATATCTGAGTCGATTAAAAAAAGTAGAAATGGCAAAGCACCAGGGTTCGACGGTTTCTATAAAATCTTAAATGCGGAATTAGGTCTACCACTTAAGCAAGCGCACAAAGATATATTAAAAACTGAAGAATACTAAGGCTTCGTCCATGCTGCCGCAAATACAATTTAATTAAGTAACACAGGCATCAGGGGGTAATCACAGAAAAAAGAAGCAACGTTTCCGACCTTACGGTCCTTTCTCAAGCTCCAAGAAACGTTACTTCTTTCTTCTGTGTTACTTCATTAAATTGTATTTTTTGAATTTGTGAGTGCTCCAGATTCTTTGTTATCGGGTATTTATCTATTTTTTGTTGGTGGGTGGTGATCCTGGCCGCACTGTGAACACCACGACTGATCAGATTTTTCCTTTTACTTTTTCCCTTTGAGTGCCCTGAACATTCTTGTTATTGTTATATATATATATATATATATATATATACAGTGTGCGACAATCCTATACATTTACACGCCCGGGGCGGGTGGATTTAACCCCCGGGCGAGTAAATATTGGCCCAAGCAGCACACGTGTTTGTTTTTTTAAATGTCCCTGCTCGCGCTGAAAAAAAAACTCCCCCTACCTGACAGCTGATTGGCGCGCGCTCCCAGGCTTTGTGGGCGCGCGGCCAGGCTCTATATGAGCCTGCCCCCAACGAGCGGCCATTTTTTCTGGCCGGAGATCTGTTGGAGAGTAAGTACTCTCTAATCCTCCATCCTGCGGCCCCTCTGCTCCTTCCCTGCAAGCCAAGGTGTTCCCCCCCTTCTCCCCCCGGCTTCCCGCGCCACTTCCCGCTTCCCACGATACCCTGGGTGATGGTAGTGGGGGTGTTCCCCGCTTACCCCGGCTTCCCGCTCCAGTTCCCGCTTCCCCCGATCTGTCACACAAGCACTCAGCTGTTAATGAAACCCCGAGCCCTACTCTTCTCCTGCTCTGATGGCCAGCTCTGCTGTTAACAGGTGAAATCCCCTACCTGGTGCCTCTCGCTGCTCTAAGCAGGGGAAATCCCCTACCTGGTGCCTCTCCCTGCTCGCTCTAAGCAGGGAAAATCCCCTAACTGGTGCCTCTCCCTGCTCGGTCTAAGCAGGGGAAATCCCCTAACCGGTGCCTCTCCCTGCTCGGTCTAAGCAGGGGAAATCTCCTAACCGGTGCCTCTCCCTGCTCGGTCTAAGAAGGGGAAATCCCCTAACCGGTGCCTCTCCCCGCTCGGTCTAAGCAGGGGAAATCCCCTACCGGCCCTTCTCCATTCTATCAGGGAATACTGCGGCGTCGGCGTCCGCCTCTGGAGGGGGCGCGGCCCCTTGCAGAGGCCCTCCTGCCGTGCGGAGGCCCCCGCTGCCATGTGCACCCCCCTGCCTTGCAGAGGCCCTCCTGCCATGTGGGGGGCCCACTGCCGTGCGGAGGCCCCACTGCTGTCATGTGTGACCCCCTGCCTTGCGGGTGAGTGTTTGTGTGTGTGAGTGACTGACTGTGTGTGTGTCTGTGAGTGTGAGTGTGTGTGTCTGAGTGTGTGTGTCTGAGTGTGTGTGTGTGTGTCTGTGAGTGTGTCACCCTTTCTCCCTCTCCCTGTGTCTCCCTCTCCCTGTGTCACCCTCTCCCTGTGTCACCCTCTCCCTGTGTCACCCTCTCCCTGTGTCACCCACCCTCTCCCTCTCCATGTCACCCTCCCTCTCCCTGTGTCACCCTCCCTCTCCCTGTGTCACCCTCCCTCTCCCTGTATCACCCACCCTCTCCCTGTGTCACCCACCCTCTCCATCTCCCTGTGTCACCCACCCTCTCCCTCTCCCTGTGTCACCCACCCTCTCCCTGTGTCACCCACCCTCGCCCTGTGTCACCCACCCTCTCCCTGTGTCACCCACCCTCTCCCTGTGTCACCCACCCTCTCCCTCTCCCTGTGTCACCCACCCTCTCCCTCCCTCTCTCTGTGTCACACACCCTCTCCCTCTCCCTGTGTCACACACCCTCTCCCTGTGTCACCCACCCTCTCCCTGTGTCACCCACCCTCTCCCTGTGTCACCCTCCCTCTCCCTGTGTCACCCACCCTCTCCCTCTCCCTGTGTCACCCACCCTCTCCCTCTCCGTGTGAACCTCTCCCTCTCCCTGTGTCACCCACCCTCTCCCTGTGTCACCCTCTCCCTGTGTCACCCACCCTCTCCCTGTGTCACCCACCCTCTCCCTGTGTCACCCTCTCCCTGTGTCACCCTCCCTCTCCCTGTGTCACCCTCCCTCTCCCTGTGTCACCCACCCTCTCCCTGTGTCACCCACCCTCTCCCTGTGTCACCCACCCTCTCCCTGTGTCGCCCTCTCTCTGTCGCCCTCTCGCTCTCTGTCGCACTCTCTTCTTCGCTCTCTCTGTCGCACTCTCTTCTTCGCTCTTTCTGTCGCACTCTCTTCTTCGCTCTCTCTGTCTCACTCTCTTCTTCGCTCTTTCTGTCACACTCTCTCTTTGTCTCTCATTCTCTCAGTGTGTGTGTTCTCTCTCTTTCTCTGTGTGTCTCTCTTTCTGTGTGTGTGTGTGTGTGTGTGTGGGTGTGGCGCTGTCTGTCTGTCTCTCTGTCTCTCTCTGTCTGTCTCTCTCTCTCTGTCTCTCTGTCTCTCTGTCTCACACTCTCTCTCTCTGTCTCTCTCCCATACTCTCTCTCTCTCCCACACTCTCTCTCTCCCACTCTCTCTCTCTCTCCCACACTCTCTCTCCCACACTCTCTCTCTCTCACACTCTCTCTCTCACACACTCTCTCACACTCTCTCTCTCTCTCTCACACTCTCTCTCTCACTCTCTCTCTCTCTCTCTCTCTCTCTCTCTCTCTCACACACACTCTCTCTCTCTCTCACACACTCTCTCTCTCACACTCTCTCACACTCTCTCTCTCTCACACTCTCTCTCTCACACACACTCTCTCTCTCTCATACTCTCTCTCTCACTCACTCACACTCACTCTCTCACACTCTCTCTCTCACTCTCTCTCTCTCTCACTCTCTCACACTCTCTCTCTCTCTCTCTCACACTCTCTCTCTCTCTCACACTCTTTCTCTCTCTCTCTCTCTCTCTCTCTCTCTCACACACACACTCTGGATCTCTTATTTACCCTATATATCTTAACTGCCCTATACTACACCGAAATAACCTATACTGCTTTCTTCCAGATCTAACTCTTGATGTCACACGGAAGACATCGGAATCCCCCGTAACCCAGAAGACAGGTAGAAAACACCTCCCCTCCAACTTATAACATTGCGGGAATGAGGTACCTGGACATTGAGGGACGGCGGATCAGGTAAGATCCCAGGCGGGATTGCTGCTTTAGATATTGTGAAGCGGGGGCATCCAGACACTGGTTAAGGGGTTCAGGAAACTAGTCCTTCACGTCTGGCTTTTATTTCTAGATCCGACACACACACACACACACACACACACACACACACACACACACACACACACACACACACACACACACACACACACACACACACACACACGTAACAAGGACTAATTGTAGTATAATATAATACAATAAATACATTTATGTCAAAAAACGAATGTTGTTCTGACTAGGAATTTATTAAATGTATTTTATTTATATATTTTATTTTAAAGCGGGGTTGGGGGCGGGACTAGGGGCGGGGTTGGGGGCGGGACTAGGTGACGAGTAGCTTTTTTGGTTGGGCGAGTAGATTTTTGGGTGATTTGTCGAACACTGTATATATATATATATATATATATATATATATATATATATATATATATAGTCAGGTATGGAGATTAGCACTCACGGTTTTGTTGCAGGAGGCAGATGCTTGTCCCATAGAGAGTATGTAGACATATGGAGACCAGGGGATCCTGATAGCCAAAAAGAGACAGCACACTGCAGGTATGGTATCAAAAAAGTGTATTCAGTAACACAAGGCCGCCAACGTTTCGGTCCTCCCAACGGGACCTTCCTTAGGGCAGTGCACTGCCCTGAGGAAGGTCCCGTTGGGAGGACCGAAACGTTGGCGGCCTTGTGTTACTGAATACACTTTTTTGATACCATACCTGCAGTGTGCTGTCTCTTTTTGGCTATCAGGATCCCCTGGTCTCCATATGTCTATATATATATATATATATATATATATATATATATATATATATATATATATATATATATATATATATATATAAAATTTAGAAAGAGACAACAATTATGAGAGGATTTTGCAAACGTTTTTTGTGGCCTGGAGCAAAGATTTCAAGGAAATAACGGAACTTGATATAATACTTACTGGTTTAGATAGAACTAGAAAACTTATCATATCAGAAACGTGGAGAGAGATGCAACTAAAACCGACACACAGGGCATATTGTGCTTTTAACATAAGTTACAAGTATATAGACAAATCCAGGAATAGATGTCCAAAGTACCAACAACCTAAAGCTGACCTAAAACACTGCATATGGGACTGCCCCAAATGCTGGATTATATGCAGCAGAATGTTAAAATAACTGTGTTTAAAGAACCAGTTTCTTTGATATTTGGCAACTTGGAGGAATGGAAGATCATGAATAACGTGGTGAGAATACCTACAGTAAATTTGTAGAAATTACATTATTAGCAGCCAGAAAAAAACATAATGTTACAATGGATAAAGGATTTACCCCCTAACATGGAGATGCTAAACAAATATTTAACACAATTATTCATGTTGGATAAAATGGAAGCCAAACCCAATAAAGAGCTAAAAGCGGAAACACTATTTAAGAAATTGGATCCCTTTATTGAAATGTTACTAGACAGGGGCAAAGAGGTTGTGATGCAGGCGTTTGGCCAAACGTCATGGAATTTACTAAGAAGTCTGGTACGTGAGAGGCACAGAAGGTGATAAAGGGGGGGAAAGAATAAAATATCTAATGTCTGTTATCCCTAGATAAGGTTAGGACCTATAGCCCAGAAACAGCAAAAGGAACTGTGGGTAAGGGGGGGAAAAGGCACAGAAGGAAATTATGCAATGCAGATAGAACTGACTCATCGATTTCAAATTTAATTTAATTTTTTGTTTGTCATTGTCTAAAGTATATGTAATTTAAATATTATCTCCTGGTTTAGTGCACTGTTAAATGTAAAAGAATATTGTAATCACTGTAAACTGGTATTTTGTGGTCTTGTTGAAATGTAATATGTTTTGTTATGGAAAACGCAATAAAAATGAAGCAAAGTCCCACACAAAGCCATTTACTGCTTAAGTGAATATATTTATTTAAAAACTATTTGATACAGGTCCAACTTCCGCATTCGGCTGCTGGGCCCCTGCTCAACAGCAATGCGGGACCTGAGGTCTCCCTCCACCTTCAAAAGGTAAGTTTTTTTAAGGGAGAGAGGGGGAAAATTGAGTATCAGGACTGGAGGATTGAGTGAGAGGGGGGTTGAGTGAGAGAGTAGCGGAGTGAGAGAGTAGCAGGGCTTTGAGTGAGAGGGAGTGGGATTGAATGAGTCCAGAGGGGAAGAGAGTAAGAGAAGGGGAAGGGAAGGGAGGAGGGAGAGAGTGAGACTAGGGTGGGGGGAGAAGAAGAGTGAGAGAGGAGGGGGAGAGAGGACGGGAGAGTGAGAGAGGAGAAGTGAGAAAGTGAGAGAGTTGGGGGGGAAGAGAGAGAGGCAGGGGCATTGAGTGAGAGGTAGTGGGATTGAGTGATAGGGGATTATTGGGTGATAGAAGAGAGGGAGAGTGTGAGAGAGGAAGGGGGACAAGTGAGAGAGGAGGGAGAGATAGAGAGTGAGAGAAGAGTGGGAGAGAGAAAAAGAAAGGAGGTTACATTTGAGGTTGAAAAAAAGACATATGTCAATCAAGTTGAACCTATGCTACATTTAGACGTCAGATACTTTATCCTATATTTGTATTTACAGTATTTTGATTCAGAGGAAGGCAAACAAAAAAACCCAGTGAAACATCATCCAATGATGTCTTATAAGGGGGAAAATAATTTAGTTCCTGACTCCCAATAATGCCAGATTTCTCCCTGGACATACATCCTTCCCATGTTTACTTATTTTGTATATCCCGTATACCTTTCCTTTCTAAAAATAAGTCGAACTTTTTTTTGAAGATATCTATTGTATCTGCCATCACAGTCTCCATGGGTAATGAATTCCACATTTTAACTGCCCTTACTGTAAAGAACCCTTTCCTTTGTTGCTGGTGAAATCTCCTTTCCTCCAACCTTTAGGGATGACCCTGTGTACTTTGTACTGCCTTTGGGATAAATAGTTCTTTTGAGAGCTCCTTGTACCCCAATATATTTGTCTATAGTTATCATATGTATGTATGTCTTTATTTATTTAGCGCCATTAATGTACATAGCGCGTCACAGCAGTAATACACGTGACAATCATATAAATAACAAATAATATAAATAGCACATAATGGGAAGAAGTGCTTCAGACATAAAAGTAACATTTAGGAAAAGGAGTCCCTGCCCAAAGAGCTTACAATCTAATAGATAAGTAGGAAGAAAGTACAGAGACAGTAGGAGGGTGTTCTGGTAAGTTCTGGACAAAAGAACTAATTACATACAAAAAGCGCTATGCCTAAAAAATACCTGTTGGGCAAAAGATATCTAACGTACCCTTGAGGGTGAAGGATATGACCAACCCCAAATACAGAAATCCCATGCCTATATGTTAATATTGACTGGTCAACTCTTGTATCAACAAAGTGAAAGCATAGAATATAGTCCCAATCAAAGGAGTGTAGTGTATCAGTCCAAGATTGAGAAAATGGCAGCTTTAGGCACAAGACAGACAAGTCTTCCAAAACGTGTCAAAATACAGAACTTGAACACGCAGATCAAATCCCAGGCGCAAAAAGAACAGAACAGTACAATACCAGTCCCGTATATGTATATAGTTGAGAAAACCAGTCCTGTTATCCACGTCAATGGCTTTAGACGTCACAAAGCGCATAAGGTGGAGCTATCCCTGTCCGTGAGCGGAGGCATCAGGAGTTCAGCACCCGACAGTGACGTCATCGGGAGAGACAGTGTGGAGTCACGGCCGCGAACGGAGGAGAGTATTGCCACACTGATACCAGCTGCTGGACACCACTCAGGAGGCTCAAGCCGCTGATGCAATTTTTGTCGTGCAGTACAAGCAGACACACTGTGAGTGTGTTTTTTATGTGTGGGTATTAATAAATGTTTTAATCAGTGCTACACTAGGTACTTTTTATTTCACTGTATTTTGCGTAAAAACATGCATTGTTTGAGACCTTGGAGAACAGATGCAACTGTGGACCTGATCAAGTGCAAGGGAGAGGATCAAAGACACTCATTTTTTACTAGTGATCAACTTCATTTCTGTAAGTAGGCACTTGTCGGGGTGAAGCGGGCTTCTTAATCAAAGGTGCTGCGCGATGGTCTGTTCCCTTTATATCCATAGGAAATACTCTTTGGAGGAAAGAAAAATCTAAAGCCATTGACATGGATAACAAGACTGGTTTTCCCAACAATATACATATACGGGACTGGTATTGTAATGTTCTGTTCTTTTTTGCTCCTGGGATTTGATCTGTGTGTTCAAGTTCTGGTAAGTGCGTCTGCAAGGGGCCAAGGTTTATGTATGAGGTGTCACGTATCAGCGGATCTACTCATAGGCTTCGTTAAGCAGATGTGTTTTAAGATGGGTCTTAAAGATGGATAGAGAGAGTGCTAGTCGGATATTGAGGGGAATTGCATTCCAGAACACAAGAGTCCGGATTGTGAATAGTGAGAAATTAGGGCTGAGATGTATGGAGGAGCAGAAAAGTATAAAGCTTTAAAAGTGAGGAGGAGAATTGAGTGTGTGACACAGTACAGGATTTGATAGGGAGCCAGGAGAGGGATTTCAGCAGGGGAGGCGCTGAGACAGATTATTCTTTCCTTAAAGTGATTCTGCAGCAGCGTTTATGATAGATTATAGGGGAGACATGTGAGAGGCAGGAAGGCTGGACAGCAGGAGGTTACAGTAGTCGAGACGGGAGAGAATGATTGTCTGTGTCAGAGGTTTAGCAGTCGAGCAACAGAGGAAAGGGTGTATCTTTGTAATATTGCAGGTGGAAAAAAACAGGTTTTCGCTACCTTTTGAATGTGAGAGGGGAATGTGAAAGAGGAGTTGAGTGTGACCCCTAGGGAGCGTGCTTGTGCTACTGGGTGTATGATAGTACTTCCAACAGTAATGTGGAAGGAGGTAGTAGAGCGACGTTTCGGAGGAATATGAAGAGCTCTGTTTTTGACATGTTAAGTTGATCATATCCCCTCTTAAACTCCTCTTTTCAAATGTAAACAAATCTAATTTAGCTAGCCTCTCCTCATACGTCACATTTAACATCTCCTTTATTAAGAGAGGCGGGGGAGATAATGACAAAAGAGGAGGAGAGAGAGTGAGAGAGGATGTGGGGAGAGTGAGAGAAAAGGGGGCAGATAGTGGGACGAGAGGTGGGGGAGGAGTGGAGCGAGATTGAGAGAGATGGGGGGATAGAGTGAGAGAAAAGGGGGGAGATGGAGGGGAGAGAGTGAGGAGGAGGGGATATTTAGAGAGGAGGGGAGAGAGTGAGGGAGTGAGCGAGGAGGGAGGGGGAGATAGGGAGAGAGGAGGGAAGAGTGAGTGGGAGAGGAAGAGAGAGATAGAGAGAGGAGGGCTGAGAAGAGAGAGGAGGGGCGAGTAGAAAGGGAGAGGTGGGGGTGGGAGATTGAGAGGAGGGGGGAGAGAGTGAGAGGATGAGGGGGAGAGAGTGAGAGGATGGGAGGAAGTGAGAGAGGAGGGGAAGAAGGGTGGAAGAGTACTGGGGAGAGTGAAAGAGGAGGAGTGGGGAGAGGGCGATAGGGAGGAATTAAGTGAGTGAGGGGTTATAAGAGAAGTTGGGGGAGTGAAGTGGGGGAGTGAGAGAGGGGAAAGAATAAGAGGGGTCAGAGTGATAGAGAGGGGAAGAGTGAGAGAGGGGGAAAGTGAGTGAGAGAGGGGGAGAGAGTGGAACAGTGAGTGGGGAGATACAAATAGAGGGGTTGAATAAGCAAGGTCGAGTGTGAGGGGGGGAGGATAAAGGGGGTGGGGGGCTCGTTAGGACACTGACATTCAGCACCCAGGTGGAAACTCAATCATGAGCAACGTAAAATGTATTAAAGATAAATACAATAGAAAGTAATTTTTTTTGTTTGCTTTTGTAAATCATGTGAAGTATTTTGTTAAATTTTGCCCTGGATTTGCTGCCAGGATAATTTGATACATAACCTCATATAATGTATGTTGTATCCATGCTTAGCAGGAATTACTTCAGTGAATCTACTACTATTTCCTAATGTTCTCATACAAGTGAATCTTGGGTGTGGACATTAGGAATTAACAGAATTAACAGTTTTGTGAACATTCAATTAGGTAACAACAGGGAATTCAATGTGACCAAGTCTGTTTTGAGATGATGGCAACATTGGGACAGGTTTTATGAGATAAATTACCAGGGCCCACATATTAAATAACTGTACATCTGTGTGAGCCAGAATTTGACTCACAATAGTATGAATATTGATTACATTTGATATCAGAAACACATTTCAGGTTATATAATAAACAGATATCACATAAAGGTTATTGGCTTGCTCAGAAACTTTGCTTTTAAAAAATAATTCAGACTTATTTTTGAAAACCCAACCACTTATCCAGCATGTGCCAAATTCTGTAATGCACGGGAAGCGATACACACGGCATTTCATTTTATACTTAACAAACGAAGGGTGTAATGTAGTTACACACAGATAAAAAAAAAATGATATGTTCGTCTTACCTGTGGTAGCTGCGTTTCCATTATTCCATAAGCAAAATAAAATAACACTGAAGGTTATACGAGTTTCAAGTGTCCTACTAACCCTCAACATTTTGTCACCTTTCATTCCAATGCAGGTTTGCTGAAAAAGCCACATTAAACACTTCTAACTGCTTTATGTACAGAGCCTGTACAGGTATTGCAGTTCAGTAAGTGATGCAGCCTTCATTAAGCTGCAGTGATTCCCCTATAAACACCTTGCAAATCTTGTAAAACCAAATTCTAGAGGATGTCCCAGCCCCCCAGATAAGATGAAATACTTCCAGGAGCAGTTCAGATGCCCCAACTTGATGACTGTTGAAAGTCTGTTGCTTTATCGTTACGGCTTGAGAAGTGAATAAGACAAGTTCACATGTACCTTTAGTGACTGTAAATTCAAAATACACCTTGAGCAAACTTTACTGATCGGTTTGTTAGCCAATATTGCAAAAAACAAATAGCAATATCACTTTTTCATCGTCAACTTTTCGATGTGCAACTTTTACTTCTACCTTGACGTCACAAGCTATTTTAAGCATGTAACCGTTAATCAGATTTCTTTGCATGCTATTAGTGCCCAACCTCTCAAAGGTGGAGCCATGAAATACGTTTGGAAACAATAGTGAGATTATTTATTGCATTAGTAGCAGGTGACTGTTGGTAAGTACAGCGTTGCAGCTTTAAATCTTAAGGTGGCAGCTTTATTGTGAAATCTATGGCGCCTTGAAGATGTTATGAAAATTTCGCTGAATGTACCACTGTTTGGAAAATGATGGGGAGTTCAACAAGAAGAGATTGAGGATCGTAGTTATCACAATCTCCAGGCTGCAGAACTGCTGGGGAAAAAATTGCACCAGATATAGTTAACTTTATTAAAGAAGCAGCAATATTGACATTAAACACTTTTTCTTAAAAAAAGTTAAATATCTCTGGTGCAATTTTTTCCAGTAACTGCTGTTTTCCCAACACGATATTATGATGAGAAAAAAGTCCTCCTTGGCGCTGGTCTTCAGGATCGATGTGTAGAATGAAAATATGCAAAACAACCAAGAATAAATCAATGTATAACTTCCACTATATCAGCTGCTACAATACATCACCACACTGGGGGCTATGCACAAAGCAGTGATAAGTGTTTTTAAGTGTGATAAATGCTTTATGGCGCATTTTTTTAAATCAATGACTGTATTTTGATGATAAAAATCCTTTTAAGTGCGATACTGCAGTAGCATCACTGCTTTGTGAATCGCGTTGCACGCAATATTGCACCATAAAGGCATTTATCTCACTTAAAAACACTATTGCCAAAATTAGAGAGAGGGATGTGTTACCAACCCCCTCCCTAGCTAGAAGCCCACTAATAGATGCACTCCTGGGCTATTAAAACATAACATTTATTATAACAATTAAAAAATTACACACATATAATAGACATGAATCGTGAAAAAATAATAATAATATAACCTAAAGTGAATTAAAATGGGTAGGAGTAGGTCTGGTACTAGTGAAGCTGACTATCAGGTGTACAGCCCTAGTGTTGAATAATACAGTCTTGGACAACTCCTAGAATTACATGGTAGACTATCATCATTTAGGTGTTAGGAGTAAAATTAAGCAGTGATGTTGGAACTGTGTCATGGTTAGCATGGCGTTTATATCTAGCTTAGCCTTTACCATCTGACTATCACGTTACCATTTATGTCTGCAGTTTGCTTTATACATTGCAATCTTTGGTTGGTTTTCAGGTATGCCGTGTGAGGGTCAACATCTTATTACACAAGAAGCACATCTACACCAATTTAAGTAGTTACACCTAATAGGATTAGTTTCCCTACATATAGTTAGGTTCTACAGGTGGATTGATTGCCAATTTAATTCTAGGAGTTGTCTAAGATTATATTATTCGACACTAGGGCTATACACCTGATAGTCAGCTTCACTAGTACCAGACCTACTCCTACATATTTTAATTCACTTTAGGTTATATAATTATTTTTTCACGATTCATGTCTATTATATGTGTGTAATTTTTTAATTGTTATAATAAATGTTATGTTTAAATAGCCCAGGAGTGCATCTATTAGTGGGCTTCTAGCTAGGGAGGGGTTGGTAACACATCCCTGTCTCTAATTTTGGCAATAGCATTACAGTCAGCCCATCTGATGCACCCAATGCCAATCTAGGAATTTAGGGCGCAAACCACTTCTCAAACCACTTTATCTTCACTTAGTGAGCAGTATATACCCTCTGTGTCACTTAAAAACACTTATCACTGCTTTGTGCATAATGAATGAAATTGTGATTTGGCACTTATGGGCCTATTACTAAAGTTCGATAAAATGTGTGCATTGCCGATCGACTTTACATTGTTTTATTGCACTATAAAACATGCTGGTGAAAAACGGTATTCACTAAGAAAAAATCCAAGTTTTTTCAATTTCGGTAAAAAAATGCAGCATCGAACGACTTGTTTGTTTTCCTAAGTGCTATTACGCTATTAACCTTGTCAATCTGCAACTGATTGAAACTGCACCCTGGAAGAGCTCCATGGAGATGCTACGTCTCCATGCACGGCTCTTACAGGTGTAACGGTTGTTCCCTCTGGTCTGACCCACCCAATCTCACATTGGCCCCTGTGGTCTATCCAGCCCTCATTACATGTTCATGTCTGTGGTGCACCTGTAGGCAACAGGGCTCCTGAGTCTCCCGCATGATGGTATTTGGGGATGTCACACCAGACAGGCAGCTGAGGTAGTGGGTGCGAGTCCTACCTATATCATGTGTAGCGCCTCCACCTCATCAGGATCTATGCGTCCGCAGGGAGAGGGTCCTGATGAGGAACTCCTTCTTGGTGGTGATAACCCCTGGAGAGTAATTGCAGACTCACACCATGGGGTTCTCGTTGAACAAGCCATCTTTATTGTGCGTGGTGGTATGGGCCAGCTGCCCCTCACAGTCAACGCTTCAGCCGCACATTGCTCCGTGCTCCCTTTAAAAGGTACGCCCTCCCAATGGAGTGGGATTCCCTCTCCCTCGCAGGGAGATCACCCCTGTGCCAGGTCCCTGGACACAGTTGGCCTTCTCTGGCTGGATATAGAACGGTGCCACTAGTTACTGCACTAGTGGGCACACCAGAACTTGCTGCTTCACACTTCACCTTGCAGCAACCACACTAACTTTAGGCAGTGCAGTGCCTTATATACCTCAGGAGGCAGGCACATCTCTGATGTCACTAACTATGGACTCAGAGCATGTAGCCACTCCCATCCATACATAGGGCACCTCACCAGGGTGTGAGGGCAAACCTCCATAATTACTGCTGGCATTCCTGTAACTTACCAGGTTTTGCTGCCAGTAGGAGGGATGACTGTAGACCATTGTTATGCATGGCTACACAGGCAATTACACGGTTTCAATATTAATTTTAAAACTTGTGTGCAGGAGCAGGGGGTCTCCTGAGCTGAACCGCATTGCTTTCAGCCTCGGGACCCCCTACTTCCCGAGATACATTTGAAACATTTTTGTAACATTTGTGTACCATAGAAAACTTTAACCTGAAAGGAATTTGAGTATCTCAGGATCTGGGGTGTCCCTATAGCTGAAAATAGTGCAGTTCCTTTGTGGAGGACTCCCTGGTTCCCATCATGTAATAAAAGAGGGTTACGTATGGCGTTTTGCTGCTTTTATCCCAAATTGGTGCTACTGTAGGATGAAAAGGTAGAAGCAGAAGACTTGTAGGAGGAAAAAAGTTCTCCCAACCGTACTAATAAACTCATATCACAAAGTCATACTGTATCAATGACAAGGTGATCAAGGTATACAGATTGGATATTCCATGTAATTAATAACATTTAACAACCAAATTAAATGTGATGGTGCTGCAATGCAGCTCATTACAGTACATCTAATGTGAATTTGTTTTAACAGAAAGAGATAGCGTAACACATGGTTGAAATAACTATTTAAACTGATATTGCTGCAGCTAAGATCAGCGATGTTACCCACTTTCTCTCAGCTGGTTAAGGCCTTGTCCATGGTGGTGCTGAGCGGGCGTGCGCGCTCATGCTGGACATGTTGCGACAATGCACGTGGCCTGTGTGAGCGGGCGGGTGCGCCTGCTCGGCGCTCAGCTGCTTGCCGAGCAAGCAAAATTGATTTTGCTTCTCGCAAGCGCTTCACGTGAGCGGTTCGCCCAATGAGGGCGAACCACTCCGTGACGTCGGGGCCACACCCCCAGACGCCCGCTGACCTGGCCGGCCAGGAATAGCACGGCCGAGCAGGGCGCAGCTCCGGGGGCGCCAGCGCGCCTGTTTCCCCCTGGACGAGGCCTAAAGCTTGTTTTATAGTTGGCGCGCGTGTGCGAATGCTCATGCACGTGACGCACACTTTTTGAGTGTATGGGTCCATGCTGTGAGTGACAGGTGGGCGTGGCTATGACGCGCACGGGTGTGTGTATATATGTGTATGTGTGTGTATATATGTGTGTTTGTGTGTATATGTGTGTTTCTGTGTTTCTGTGTATATGTGTGTGTATAGATTGTTTGAAAGTTAATAATTTATTATATAATATTTGAAAATGTAAAAAAATAAACAGACATGTGAGAATGTTAATGGAAAACTCAGGGAGCACAAGTCATCGGTGGGTACATAGAAAAAAAACACAATGATAGTGCAATCCTGTTAAGATACAGGGATAAGGGGGTGAATATGCACTCTCCAAAGAACACACTCACAATGTGACTATAATATACAAGTGTCAAGCCCCAAACTGGGGGGTGGTGTCTTTAGTGTTGTATACTCGTCTGTAAGCTTGCTCGTGGTACTTCAGTAGTTTCCACCCAGTCATACAAACAAATAACAAGAACAGGATAGTGCAGGAGGTACAAAAATGTATTGGTGCACAAAACATGTGCCTAATGATGCATACTCACATTTGAACCTTCAGACAGGGCAATGTATGAAAAGAAACTGGGTCCGTTCTCTGGTGGTGATAGATGCTGGACACACTGCGTCGGTGGTAGCCTTCACAACGGGGACTGTTGCGCACACAGACCCACTCTCGCTGGCGTCCTCCTGCTTCCGCGTGTCAGCACTGCATTCCAACTGGCATCCCAGCGTGATGACGTCACACCCCAAGTCGCGATCCCCAAGTCTCCAACTCCTACTTCTAGTTAGACGTCTGGTGAATACACTTTGCGACCCATTTTCAATAGAGATCTCCATACTAACAATTCCAAAATCACCAGTGCAGCCCACAGTGTATAGGTATCCCTGTGTCTTAACAGGATTACACTATCATTGTGTTTCTTTTCTACTGTATGTACCCACCGATGGCTTGTGCTCCCTGAGTTTTCCATTATCTCTATATAAGAGAACCCAGGAGAGAGGTTCATCAAAGGTCGAGGCGCCGTCATCAGGTTGTGTTATCTGTATTTCTATTTTTATATCTATTTTTATTCCATTTGTTTTATATCCCTCCCCTTGAGTGAAGTTGCTACATTCCTTATCACAAGAGCGCCGGAAGTTGTGAGAATAAATAATTTATTAACATTGAATAACATGTGCAACTTTGATAAATATATACACACACACACACACACACACACACACACACACACACACACACACACACACACATTGCAGCCTCACTCTGAGCAGCAGCAGCGCGAAAATATTATTTTCAGAGCAAGCACCGCACAGCGGAGCAAGCACTCACATTACGGGCCTTAGAGAACATACAGGAACAATGGAAAACCCCAAACCTCAGCTACAGTCATACTATTCTCATTCATTATCTTTCAAATAGTTTCAGGAACTTTCAAGAGGGGACGAAAAAAAAACAAAATCTCTGTTGCAGTAATACTATTGAATATAAAGGTAGAGGAACAAACGAAAAAACATTCCCAGATTCCTAACAACCTCAGGTGATGTGGAATCGTCTTCCTTTAATATACATTTCACAATTATGCAAGATAAATCTAGTGGAATCACGCACATAAAAGTATCAATGTTATTAGGGAAATTAGCAAAATGATTGATAAATAGCTTCCCAATCAATTATTTAGACATCAACTAATGGCATATGAAAAATACGTCTGTTGATAAACAACTTGAAGAGGAAGTAGCTCTGGAGAAATCAGAAAAGTATGACATTGTTTTTTGCTAATAGGACTCTGCATCCAGGAGAATAAAAATATTGCTTAGGTATAAACTGTGAACAAATAAGACATTGCCATGTAACCATTGCTTAAAACATACTCTGTGACTAAGGACACTTTGTCTCTCGAGTGCCTCATGTTTACTGAACATACAGTACAAGGTAAACATAGTGTAACAGTTACTCAATGGATGAATCATGCATTTGGGATTCAAACCTCAATAAGTGATCTTGAAAATGAACATGGTGTCGTCTCTTGCACCACACTGATCCAGAGAATTAGAAAAGGAGGAGTATCTGGCAAGCTGAATTGTAAGAGCTGTACTCTAAATCAGGGGTGTGCAAACTTCTCCCCCTGTGCCCCCCTATCTGCACTCCTCCCCTGCTCGCTCCCCCCTCCTTACCATATCGCCAGCGTCAAATGACACTGCGGTGTCTCGTGATGTCATGTTGCCATGGCAATGTGTCGCCGGAGACACGTTGCCATGGCAATGTGTCGCCGGAGACAAGGTAAGTTAGTCACAGAGGCCTCACCGGATCCCCCGGCATGTAATTTAAATGGCTTGGGGGAGAGCGCAGGGCCTCTGCAACTGCTGTGCCCCACCTGAAAAATCTCAGGCCCCCCTGTTTGCGCACCCCTGCTCTAAATGACCAAATAACACAGCAAAGATGCAACATGTTCTTCATTAATTTACATTATAGAATCTGTCTTCCCCCTGATTTGCTGAGAGATCTAATTTACTTCTGTACATGTTCAACTAATATACAGTATAGTATGCTATTTTATCTGAAGATTGCTGGTAACTAGAGCTCTCTGATTCTGTAAAGGGTCAGTGGGATGCTATGTGAGTGTACACAGTACACATGCTAATCCTACAGTACAGTAGTTTCTACTAGTTACATTTTCTTTTTGTAAAATAATAAATAAGCTTTTCTTGTGGCATAAACATTTTGAAAATTCGGTGCAAAGAAAAAATCCACCTTCTTTATCAACATTATCTTATTCTACATTGAAAGTAATTAATTTATAGGTTCAATTCAGACATTGTAGCATGATCAACTGGTGAATCTAGGCAAACTATTCCAATAATAAAAGTTTTATGTACTGTTCCGCTTGTAGAGGGTAACAACGTTTGCTCACAGAATAAAGACTGTTTCTCATTAAAATAATAACAAACGTAGGGTAAAAAAATATACCTATTAATGGCTAACTAATGTTAGGAGAGGATTGCAAGCTTTCAGGACTACTTAAGTCCCTTTTTCATGCAAGTTTAACTTTCAGGAGCACTAAGGGCTATTTTTAGTACTCTAGGCCTGAAGAAGGGATATTAGTGGCCCAAAAATCTTTCAATTCTGTTGTAAAATCTGTTAGCGAGTCAAAAGTATCTCATATATATATATATATATCAAATAAAATATACGGTGGAGGTTTCTTGTTTCCTATTTCACCCACCATAACTTAAAACGTGACGGTATATTATATATATATATATATATATATATATATATATACATATATATATATATATAAATATATATATAAATATATATATATACATATATATATATATATATATATATATATATATATATATATATATATATATACATACTGTATATATCACATTTGTAATGAGAAACCGTTTTTAATGTACCTTGTATTTGTTATAGCATTTAAATCCCACAATATAATACCATCGTTGGGAAGTACCATGCTGTTAACACCATGCCAGTAATGATTATTTCTGATTATCACTAGTGCCTCTTTTCATTCACCCCTTCATTTTCACAGAAGGAAATAGAAAAAAAATATGAAGGTTGTGTCCAGTAATTTAGTAAGAAGCTCTACCGTTTACTGGGAGGTCAATGTAGAGGGAGAAAGGGGGTGGGCCGGTATTAAAGGGGTTGCACCCCATTTGGCCATCCCCTGACCTCACCAGGGAGACAAGGCGTTAACTGGGCTGTGGTCCAGAAATGTGGTTTAATCCTTGTTATAGCATGAAAATGTATATTCCCCTGTCCCCATGCTTTATTGTTATATCTTGTTATATCAGTGTCTGCATCACACACACACTGGGATCCATCCGGGAGGGCACGGGTTAATAGTTCTTTAGTGATTATAGCCCTTTGTGTAATTTTCCCGCCTTTTCAGGCACCATTTTGCAGAGTCCCATAGGCCGCCATTAGAGCTCAATGCATTTCAATGGCGGATCTTGCTGTTTTGGACCTGTTTCCCTCGAAGACCAGCAGGTAGCGTCCAAGAGGAGGAGCGGCGGTTCCCCATTGTAAGTCAATGGGCTCATTGACTTCAATGGTGATTCCTCGACGGCGCTTTCCAGGAACGAGTTGGCTGCCGTCCAAACCGCAAAACTGCAAAGCGGATACTTTTTCTGAAAAAGAGCTTTGATCACTGATTAGTCAAGTTCAACGTTAAGTGGCGTGAGAATCTACAGTTCTAGGGCACCCAGAAATAAAATTCTTTTTGCCCCTAGTTCCTAGACCTCCCCCCACTCGACCACCACCGGGTCCCCGAATCCTGGACCCCCGAGAAGGGTCGTGCCGAGAGAGCGGGTCGCGCCATAGGTTCCAATGGCGGCGGCAGAAAGCTCAGGAATTTGACTAAGTCCGAAAAGCTACAAACCATGAATCCATACCTCCGGTTCCGGAGGGTCCCGAGGGCCAAGGTTTGGGATACCTGTAGGCACTGCTCCGGCATGGCTGCACAACCATCCTTGACCCTCTTGGACCAACCCGACGGAGTATGGACCCCCTTGAAAGGTCGGGAATTCTCCCATAGACTTCAACGGCGGCCAATTTCCATTGACCGGCTATGGCGGAGAAACCCCATAGACTTCAACGGCGGCGATGCCCCATTGAAAGTATATGGCGGTGGATTCCCATAGCCGCCAACGGCGGCTGTTTGCCATTGAAAGTCTATGGCGGCGGAGCCCGTTGTTTTAAATGGGGATTTAGTGAAAAACCGTGATTTAATTTACAGCGGAGTTTTTTGTATTAAAATAGGAAACGGTTTAAGTGGTATTTGTGTAACTCCGGTTCCAAAGGTCGTAGCGGGCTGAAACTCGGACCATATGGTGTCCCAGTTCCGGCATTGAGATCTGGGTAGTTTGGACCCACTGGACCTAACGAAACCGGATATTTTAATATGTTTGTATTTTACCTATAATACTGTATCCCAAGGCAGGGATAAAACCCAGAGGAAATTCCTTTGCATACAAGGAAGCATATGGTCAGAGAGGTGACCCAATGTCTAGGACCTAAGCGCTGTTCAAAGGGTTTTGCCACCCTCACTGTTTACCTAGGGCGGAGACGACTCAAACCAGAGCAGTCTGTGAGTGTCATATTTTACACCTTCCAACAAAGGGTATCCTGCCAGAAATTCCATTTGGTAGACTGGCTGGCATTCCCGATGTAAATGTGGGGCTACAGAAATGAGACCCCAGGGTCCTAGTGTGCATGAGCTAACTAGCAGGGGGGCATGGATTAAAATGTGTTCCCACGTTAAATATTGAATACAGCTAATTGTTATCCAATAGCCTGAACTTAAGGTTAAGGATAGAGTTACAAAAGATATATAAACTGTGGTCAACCCTATATCCTTTGTCTTCTATACCATCTTGATTGTTACCTGATTGCTGGAGAATTGCTATTTGATACTTCTCATTCCCCACCCCCAAGTAAGTGTTACTTCTTGCCTGTTACTGTACTATATTGCTATGTTCACCTATTTAAGGAAGAAATATACTTTATTATATCTTAGCCTTGTTCAGTTCAACCCAGTTATTTGGTGTATTAGTATAGCCTGTCACAAAGCTCCCGTCACAGGCTTATCATAAAACTGGTGGCAGCGGCGGGATTGAACTGGACCTGTATTACAGTGTACTGAGGGATACTGTAATATAGTGGGAACTCGATGGTAATTGCGAGTTCCTGGGACTAAAGATATTGAACACACGGTAGTGCAACAGTTAACACAAGTTGTAACACCACCTCACTGCTGCGACCCAGAACCATGAGTGAAGCGGAAGGCTCATTCAACCTGAGGACTAGAACTCAGCTGAAAGACAAGTGCCGTGAATATGGACTGGAGTATGAGAACCAGGCGGTCGCAGACATGATAGCAGCAATCAATGACTATGAAGCCCGGCTTGCAGAGCCTCAGGATACGGCTCAGCTTGCCCTTGTACAGCCGCCCTGAGATCAGCGAAGGAACCCAGTGCCGGGGCGGCAGAATCCCGGGGAGGGGAAAAGTGCACATGGGACCAGTGCAACAGGAGGGGCACTGGTGGCTGCGGCTACCAGTCCGTTAACCCCTGAAATGTTGGCACTGATTACAGCGTGGAGTGACCGAGGGACACCGGAGGAGCGGCTACAGTTTATCTATATGGTAGTGAACAGACCGCTTATTGCCGCCCAGTCCAACCCAGCACAGATGAACTCAAACTGGACCAGCACAGTCTCACCAAGTTCGTGGAAGGCACTGCTCAGATTGACAGTTTCTTAAAGAACTTTGAAACGCAGTGCCGGCGGTACAAAGTGCTTTCCCAGCATAGGGTTGCACGTTTGGACCCCTTACTGTCCGGCTTGTCTAAGCAGACGATGATGGTGCTTCCAGAGGAGTATGCTGATGACTATGACCACCTGAAAGAACTGTTGCTATTTCAGTACGGTTTTACCCCTGAAGACTACCGGGGTAAATTCCGGCTGGAAGAGAGGCAGCCTCTGGAGTCCTATGTCACCTATGTGACCCGCATGGCTTTGTACGGGACACGCTGGGTGGAGGGCAATGAGGCCAGGACTTACCAACGCCTGCTGGACCTCATCTTTCAGGAACAGCTCATGCAGCAGTGCCCGCCGGCAGTGAGGGCTTGGGTGTATGACATAAAGCCCAAGACTTACACGGAGGCGGCAAGGCTAGCAGATGACTATGTGGCCAGCCGAGCCCTGATGCCCACCAAGGCACCAGCCAAAGCGGCGGCAGCGGCGGCGGCGGCAGCGCCGGCACCGGCCAAGAAATCTGCTAATACCCCCCAATGGACTCAGAGGCCGCCTGCGGGCAGCAGTCCACAGAAGGCGGGGGAGCTCCATCACGAGCGCCGGTGCTACAACTGTAACAGCACTGGTCACATCAGACCAGATTGCCCGGAACCCCTGCGTTCCAGCGGACCCCATCGGGGGCAACGCACCCCAGCTGCGAAGCCGGTAGCCCGCGTGCGGGTGGCTTCAACCAAAGAACCCGGACCGGTCATGGAAACAACTCCCAGCGAGACGTCCCATGTCACCCCTATCCCGGTTTCATCGGTGCCTACAGCCAGGAGCGGAGGACAGATCAGTGCAGCCCTGCAGCAGACGGACGGCCGGAGCAGACATCTCACCCCGGTTACAGTCGGTGACCGGCAAGCAGTCGGCTTGCTGGATTCAGGAGCTGCAGTGACCCTGGTCCGACCTGATATGGTCCGGCCAGAGGAATTGCTCCCAGGCCCTGGGATGCAGATCACTGTGGCCGACAGAGAGCCACGTTTCTTGCAAGTGGCCAGAATCTTTTTGGATTGGGGGGAGGACAAGGGTGTGCGGGAGGTGGGGGTTTTACCCGGCTTGGATGCTGAAATTCTTCTTGGCAACGATTTGGGACCGATGACCTGCACCTACGACCGGGTGCCCAAGCCCGCTGCAGTGGCGGCGGTTACCCGGAGCCAGATAGCGGCAATGGCGGCGGCGCCAGTCCCCCAGCCTTTGGGACCAACGTTAGCGGAGGGCGCAGAGGAGCCCGGGGAGGTAAGCCAGGATCAGTTGCAACCACAGACTGACTTACTGTTTCCCCTCACCCTTCCCCATTCTCCGGACAATGACATGACTGGGGGGTGGCCAGAATTAGGAGCCCAGTTTAGGGAGGCAGTGAAGACAGACCCTACCCTGGCCGGCGTGAGACTTCGGTCGTCCGAATCTCAGGCAGGGGAAGGCACTGAGCACTGCCTATGGCATAAGGGACTCCTGTATAGAGAAGAAGGGAACCCGGGGATAGAGGAGGGGGTGACCGGTAAGCGACAGCTAGTAGTGCCCCAGGGGTACCGACAGCAACTGTTACGGGTAGCTCACTCTATTCCATTAGCGGGACATCAGGGGGTCACCAGAACGCGAGCCCGGTTATTACAGTGTTACTACTGGCAGGGGGCATCACGGGATGCGAGCAATTTCTGCCGCTCTTGTGATGCCTGCCAGCGAGTGGGTAAGGTGGGCGACCGTGTGAAGGCTCCCCTGAGACCCCTACCGATAATAGGGGAACCCTTCCAGAAGGTAGCGATGGACCTTATAGGACCCCTTATGATTCCTAGCAGGTCAGAGAAGCGCTACATCCTCACGGTGTTGGATTTTGCCACCCGGTACCCTGAGGCGGTAGCGCTTGGCACCATAGATGCCAAGACAGTGGCAGCAGCTTTGCTGAACATTTTTTCTAGGGTAGGTTTCCCTAGTGAGATCCTAACCGATCAGGGGTCGCAGTTCATGAGTGAACTGATACATTGTCTCTGGGATGCATGCGGTGTACAGCATCGGCGCACTACCCCTTACCATCCCCAGACAAACGGATTATGTGAGAGGTTTAACGGTACCCTGAAGCAGATGCTTCTGACCTATATAGAGGCGGAGGGGAAAGACTGGGAGATTCATTTACAGCACTTGCTGTTTGCCTACCGAGAGGTACCGCAGGAATCTACAGGCTTCTCCCCCTTCGAGCTACTATATGGCCGCAGGGTACGTGGACCTCTGGACCTATTCCGTGAGGGATGGGAAGGGGAGACTACTGCTACTTATGCATCAGTGATCCAGTATGTAGTAGATCTCCGAGACCGGTTAGAGATGCTCATGGGGGTGGCCCAGGACCACCTCAGGGCCGCTCAGACCAAGCAGAAGCAATGGTATGACCGGCATGCCCGTAGCAGAGAATTCATCCCAGGACAGCAGGTACTTGTTCTCAAACCCACTCGGGAGAACAAGCTGATGGCTGCCTGGTCTGGACCATACCCGGTTATCCGAAAGGTGAATGAGTGCAACTACGTTGTACAGGTAGAGCCTGAGAGGCACAAGACATATCACATTACCATGTTGAAAGAGTACAGAGCACCGAGTATGGGAGCAGTGATGGCCATTTGTAGCCCACTGCTGGAGGATCCAGCGAGCAATGCTCTGCCTGATCTCCTAGGGGAGGCTAGGCAGGGGAACACTGTGGAGCAGGTGGAGATAGGGGCACAGTTGAGTGCTAGGCAGAAGGGAGAAGCCAGGGACATGCTAGCTAAGTTTAGCGCCCTCTTCACTGACAGGCCAGGGACCACACATCTCACAAAACACCCAGTGCACACAGGGGACTTGCAGCCTCTGCATAAGCACGCTTATAGAGTGTCAGCAGAGGTCAAGACAAGTATGGAGAGGGAAATAGAGGAGATGCTGACCCTAGGGGTAATTACTCCGTCCCAGAGCCCTTGGGCAAGCCCGGTAGTTCTAGTCCCTAAGAAGGACAAGACCACCCGGTTTTGCGTGGACTATCGGTCGCTCAACACTGGGACGGTGTCAGATGCTTACCCCACGACCCGCATGGATGAGTTACTGGATGAACTCGCGGGGGCAAAGTATCTGACCACCATGGATTTGAGCAAAGGCTATTGGCAAATCCCACTGACCCTGGAGGCTAGGGAGAAGTCAGCATTCGTCACTCCAAGTGGCCTCTCTGACTTTTTAGTGATGCCATTTGGGATGAAGAATGCCCCGGCTACCTTCCAACGCCTGGTCAATAGGTTACTGGAAGGGATGCAGAGCTATGCCAGGGCTTACTTAGATGACATTGCTGTCTTTAGTAGTTCCTGGGAATCCCACTTAGGACATATAGCTGCGGTGCTGGATAGGATCAGGGAGGCTGGGCTTACCTTGAAACCCACTAAGTGTATGGTAGGGATAGCAGAGGTCCTGTACTTAGGGCACAGGTTGGGTGGATGGCACCTCAAACCAGAGCCAGCCAAGGTAGAAGCCATAGTTCAGTGGCCTGTTCCAAAAACCAAGAAACAGGTCATGGCATTGTTGGGCACCGCAGGGTACTATAGGAAATTTGTCCCACAGTACAGCGCCGTGGCCAAACCCCTGACTGATCTGACTAAGAAGCAACTGCCTGTGCTTATTACCTGGACTCCTGCCTGTGAAACTGCTTTCCATGCACTGAAAATTGCGCTTTCTGGAGCCCCATACTGGCTGCCCCAGACTATACCAAGCATTTTCTCATTCAGACTGATGCCTCAGACTTTGGTATTGGAGCTGTACTGAGCCAGGTGGGAGACGACGGTAGAGAGCATTCTGTGGTGTATCTCAGTCGCAAACTACTCCCCAAGGAGGTGGCATATGCCACCATTGAGAAGGAGTGCTTGGCCATTGTGTGGGCACTCAAAAAGCTCCAGCCCTATGTATATGGAAGGGCTTTCACGGTCATCACAGACCACAACCCCCTGAGTTGGCTGCAGAGGGTATCAGGGGAGAATGCCAAGTTGCTGAGATGGAGCTTAGCTTTACAAGAATTTGAATTTACCATTCAGCACAAAAAGGGCAGTGAAAACAGCAATGCTGATGGACTTTCATGCCAGGACTATCCCTCTGAGACTGAATTCATTAATGGTGCCAGCAGTGCCCCACTCCCCGTTAGGGCCAGTGGGCCACAGGTCACCCATTAAGAAGGGGAGGTGTAGAGGGAGAAAGGGGGTGGCCCGGTATTATAGGGGTTGCACCCCATTTGGCCATCCCCTGACCTCACCAGGGAGACAAGGGGTTAACTGGGCTGTGGTCCAGAAATGTGGGTTAACCCTTGTTATAGCATGAAAATGTATATTCCCCTGTCCCCATGCTTTATTGTTATATCTTGTTATATCAGTGTCTGCATCATACACACTGGGATCCATCCGGGAGGGCAAGGTTTAATAGTTCTTTAGTGAATATAGCCCTTTGTGTAATTTTCCTACCTTTTCAGGCACCATTTTGCAGAGTCCCATAGGCCACCATTACAGCTCAATGCATTTCAATGGCGGATCTTGCTGTTTTGGACCTGTTTCCCTCGAAGACCAGCAGGTGGCGTCCGAGAGGAGGAGCGCCGGTTCCCCATTGTAAGTCAATGGGCTCATTGACTTTAATGGTGATTCCTCGACGGCGCTTTCCAGGAACGAATTGGCTGGCGTCCAAACCGCAAAACCGCAAAGCGGATACTTTTTCTGAAAAAGAGCTTTGATCACTGATTAGTCAAGTTCAACGTTAAGTGGCATGGGAATCTACAGTTCTAGGGCACCCAGAAATAAAATTCTTTTTGCCCCTAGTTCCTAGACCTCCCCCCACTCGACCACCACCGGGTCCCCGAATCCTGGACCCCCGAGAAGGGTCGTGCCGAGAGAGCGGGTCGCGCCATAGGTTCCAATGGCAGCGGCAGAAACAGCTCAGGAATTTGACTACGTCCGAAAAGCTACAAACCATGAATCCATACCTCCGGTTCCGGAGGGTCCCGAGGGCCAGGGTTTGGGGTACCTGTAGGCACTGCTCCGGCATGGCTGCACAACCATCCTTGACCCTCTTGGACCAACCCGACGGAGTATGGACCCCCTTGAAAGTTTGGGAATTCTCCCATAGACTTCAACGGCGGCCAATTTCCATTGACCGGCTATGGCGGAGAAACCCCATAGACTTCAACGGCGGCGATGCCCCATTGAAAGTCTATGGCGGTGGATTCCCATAGCCGCCAACGGCGGCGGTTTGCCATTGAAAGTCTATGGCGGCGGAGCCTGTTGTTTTCAATAGGGATTTAGTGAAAATCCGTGATTTAATTTACAGAGGAGTTTTTTGTATTAAAATAGGAAACGGTTTAAGTGGTATTTGTGTAACTCCGGTTCAGAAGGTCGTAGCAGGCTGAAACTCGGACCATATGGTGTCCCAGTTCCGGCATTGAGATCTGGGTAGTTTGGACCTGCTGGACCTAACGGAACCGGATATTTTAATATGTTTGTATTTTACCTATAATACTGTATCCCAAGGCAGGGATAAAACCCAGAGGAAATTCCTTTGCATACAAGGAAGCATATGGTCAGAGAGGCGACCCAATGTCTAGGACCTAAGTGCTGTTCAAAGGGTTTTGCCACCCTCACTGTTTACCTGAGGGCGGAGACGACTCAAACCAGAGCAGTCTATGAGTGTCATATTTTACACCTTCCAACAAAGGGTATCCTGCCAGAAATTCCATTTGGTAGACTGGCTGGCTTTCCCGATGTAAATGTGGGGCTACAGAAATGAGACCCCAGGGTCCTAGTGCGCATGAGCAGGGGGGCATGGATTAAAATGTGTTCCCACGTTAAAGATTGGATACAGCTAATTGTTATCCAATAGCCTGTACTTAAGGTTAAGGATAGGGTTACAAAAGATATATAAACTGTGGTCAACCCTATATCCTTTGTCTTCTATACCATCTTGATTGTTACCTGATTGCTGGAGAATTGCTATCTGATACTTCTCATTCCCCACCCCCAAGTAAGTGTTGCTTCTTGCCTGTTACTGTACTATATTGCTGTGTTCACTTATTTAAGGAATAAATATACTTTATTATATCTAAGCCTCGTTCAGTTCAACCCAGTTATTTGGTGTATTATTATAGCCTGTCACAAAGCTCCAGTCACAGTCAATGATTAAAAACTAATGTCCACACCACTGTTTTATATTTTTCTCTGTGGCTGCTTCCAATGTAAACACACACGTGTTTATCCAGCTTTTCACATGCAACCCAAATCTATTTGCTAGGGCGGTTTATGCTACTTCACACTTGGCAGAGATTGTTACTGCAGGTAAAGGTGCTCGCCCTACACACAAATTACAATGTCCCATTATATTATGTGCCGCTTGCAAGCTCCTCTTATAGAAGGAAAAGGAGAAGGATGTCTTCCAATTTAGTAGGTGAGACCGTATGGTCCGTAAGTTCAGCGGATGTGACAGCGAAACCTTGGGGAAATCCGTGGATCGAACTCAGACAATTTCACACCTCTGTAGTGTTAGGTGATAGTTCTGGAATACTCTTAATCAGGCATGCCAAAATCATTCACTCTAACCCTATAAAGGATTTCCCTTCTTTTCCGGGGGCTTGGTCTGTTCTGAGGAATAGCCAGCATTGTCATGTAGCGTCTGTGCACCAATAGAGTAGCGACTGCAGCCATGGCTCAAAAAATTTATGTTGCCCATTTTTAAAGCTGTAATCTTAATTTGCATCTGGTTTTACATAATTAAGAAGCAACCCTAAATCAAGAACAACCGTTAATCCCCACGCAAACTTTAATTGCGCCTATTTTTGTCCCAATCTAAATTGGGGTCTTACTTTTTTACATTGCCAATAGCCCACACATTGAGTTTATATTTTCAGTGAGTCATCATTTTGGAATAAAAAATCCGGATTTAGAAGATAACAGCCATTTGCCCCAGCAAGAGAGGTGCAAATCGAATATTTACACAACTCTTGTTCGGTTACAGCATGATTTAATAGGGATGATTCTCCGGGAAGCGCAGGAATATGTGGAAGCAAAAAATATATTGATAGTGCAATATTGTATGTGATAAATTCGGAGTAAATAGGCTGATCTATTATAGATGTACTCACAAGCGTGAGAGGGTTAAAGGCACGTAGAGGTATCTTTGAATATTATGGATGTCACACAGCGGTCAGGAAATCAGTCTTAGCCCCATATAGACTCCAAGAGACCTTAAAGAAGAAGACTGGACATAGTGCAGACTGTATACAAAGGATTTTAAAAGGTAAGTGGAAGGTATTACACTCACATGATTTCAAAAGTTTAAAAGCATTTCGATCACACGCAGTGGATCTCAGCAGCCGGATAGATGGTATCTCTGGTTCCCCTCTTCTGTGGCGTGCATGTCACGGGTGCGTTCCAGCTGCACCGGAAGTGATGTCATCCGCTTCCAGGGGTTCCGGCCAATGTTGAAAACGTCACTCTACGCGTTTCACCTCTTCGGTTTCATCAGGTGGGAGAATCATCCCTACTACCTACCACGAGGACTGACAGAGCAATCCTTACCGGGTTATAGCAGAACCTGTTTATGTGTTTGTATAAGTATCACTTTTTGATTATTTAATCACTACTATATCACTATCTTTAGCACTTTGATTTACTTAGAGCGCCACCATTTGATAAGTTTCCTTTTCACAGCATGATTTAATGGCAATGCTCACATTTTAGGATGAAGGTAAACATCCCTAGTTTTAAACTATTAATCAGAATAAAAAATTCCAGGTAATCTGTCATTTGATTTACAATGCATTTTTACACCAATACTTCACATTTATATAATTGTAGTTATTTGAAATAAAGCTATTTACCAAAGGATGCTAGTGCCCTACTAGGAGTGAAACTGCCCAAGGGGGCTATACTGTATACTAATGTAATTTTGGATGAAACATGAGGCAAAGATACAATTTTATTTTGCACAATTTTTTGTTACTGTATCAAAGCTTTTTTGTCCAATTTTACCCGGTATGCACCAGTTTGCGATTTGTGGACTTTCTATAGTAGAAGTTACCTACAGCATATGTTATAATGAGATGTTATAATAATATGTTGTGATGAGATTGTCACAGGAGACCAGGACAATTACACCAGGGATTAGTACACTAGAGAGAACTGCAGAGTAACTCTGAATTCTGTGGTCTTCTAAATTGATACCGTACACAGGACAGATATTCCTGGAAGAATACTGGTGCTAAGCCTAGCTAGCGATCCTGCCGATGCCACAAGAAAGAAGCCTTTCGTGGGAGACCAGGACAATTACACCAAGGATCAGTACACTAGACAGAAATGCAGAGTTGAACAAAAGTGAATTTATTGGAAAATGTTTCCACAAACTTCCAGTGGATAAAACACACACACAAACACACCCAACTAGGTAACTAGGGTAACTGGGGAAACAACCTAAAGTCCAGTTTAGGGACATTTGGCTAATAGGACTATTGCCATTACTGTGTCTAACTTATGAGTCTGTCTTCCTGGCTGCTGGTTGCTGCCGGGCCGCTGATTAGAGCCTGGCAGCAATCAGCAACCGACAGCAATCAGCGCCCCCAGCAGCCAGACTCAGATGTTAAGCAAGGCCCCCCACAGCTACCGGAATTGTTTGCTGTTGTATTTTTTATGGTTGAGCATCGACCCTTGCTTGGATGAATAAGCGGGTGCTCCTGAGGATGAGGTGGATGGCCTTTATCCCAGCAGGACTAATTAACACCTTTATTTATTTAGGGTGTACATTGATTGCCAATATGGCTATATAGGTCCCCATTGAGGGCTTAAGTAGCCATAGTGACAATCAATAGATTTAGTGACTTGGGTTTCTTTATGTTATTATTTATTGTAATGTAATAGGAATAGGGGGTGGGTGATGGGGTTAGTTGTCACAGGGAGGGTGGTTAGGCCTCCCAGGGGGGTTACGGTAGTGGTTTACGCCTTCTTTACCTTAGCAGTAAGGGAAGTGTTGCACAGCAATGCTTTCCTAGCCAGTGAGGTAATGAAAGCAGGTAAGTCATGTATTTTAATATTGTACATGTATCTTTTTTCTAGCTTGCTATTGATTGCCAATGTGGCTATTTGGGCCCCCATTGAGAGGGCTTAGGTAGTCACAGTGACAATCAATCCTTTTATGGTTGAAATGTCTATTTTCTTTTTATACATGTCTACCTTTTTATGTGTAATGCCCCAAATCACTATTAGCCACATTTGGCTAATATGGATATTGGGCATTAGTCTAGAGGCAGGGGGTAGGTTTGTTGGAATGGTGGGGTAGTGAGGTGGGTATTTAGAGTAGTTGCTCCAGGGAGGGTAGTTAGGTCTGCTGAGTGGGCATGGGGGTGTGTGGAGGGAGAGGTTAACCCCTTCATTACCTTAGCAGTTAGCCACTAAAATAATATAGGGGGGTTATTAATGTATTTTAATATTGTTAACTCTTTTTTTAAATTCTAGTTTACCATTGATTGCCATTGTGGCTATCTAGGCTCCCCATTGAGAGGGTTTAGGTAGCCACAGTGGCAGTCAATGCTTTAATGTTTAAAATGTATTTTTAATGTAATGTGTTTTTTTAATACATGTGTATTTTTTTGTTAGTGCCCAAAACCACTATTAGCCACATTTGGCTAATAGGGTATTTGGCATTAGTGTAAAGGGGGTAGGGGGTAGGTTTGTTTGGGAGTATGAGGGGTGGACGATGGTTGTAGTTGCCCTGTGGAGGGTGGTTAAGCCTCCCGCGGTGGGGAGGGGATGTGGAGGGAGATGGCGGGGGGGTTAACCCCTTGGTGCCTGTGGTATAGCTTGGTAACCACAGGAATCAAACAGGTAATATTATTTCAATCACAGGCTTCTCTAATAATAGATATTACAGAAACCTATGATACAAATATTGCCGTAATAACGCCCGTGATTTCTTTTTTCCCGGGTGCAATATTAAAGTAGCAATATTTTATTTATAAAATGTTTTACCAAGAAGTAATACATTGAGAGTTACCTCTCGTTTTCAAGTATTTCCTGGCACAGAGTTATAATGACAAATACATGGTTATAAATACATAGTTACAATGAGTGAAACAGTACATTATATACAGTACAAGAATATTGTATGCACAGTTAAAGATAATATACATTACAGGCGTAAATAACAGTTACGAACCAGATTACAATGTGAGACAGCTTTAGTTTTGAAAGAACTTAGACTGGTGGCAGAAGTGAGAGACTCCAGTAGACTGTTCCAATTGTGAGGTGCACGGTACACAATTCTGCTTTCCTACATGCAATATACAATATAATTAAAGGCAAATTGAATACATTCTTTATTTTCCTTTAAAACTTCTGGTTTCAGGTAATCACTTTTGAAATTCCATTTCCACTCCACTCCTTTTTATAATGGTCAGTGGTCACCCATGACATATTTAATGCAAAAACGTGCACAATTTCCTCATTTTAAATTCACTGACAGAGAATTCAAACGTAACTCTGAGCACAATTGTATCCTATTTTTACTGCATATATTGTGTGGACTGTAAACTAGTAATTAGTTAATTAAGCAATACATTTATAATGTACAAAAAAGCATAATTCAAATGAATGTAAAGTAATTTTTAGACAGTGAGGCAGACTGTCCTGGCAATTGGTTGTTAAAGTACATTGACAGCTATTTCAGCCATGTTAACCAAAACTTTACTTCTACTCCTCCCACAGACAATATTTCTCCTCAAACACTTTTATAACCGATGTTAAACAAATATGTTCTTAAACAGGAAACTGTTTGATACGTATATGTCTTGGTTTGAATGGCTTTAGGGTTGTGGATGTTAACAAGCATAAAGCAATAAAACAGAGTTTTATCTATTTATCTACGGTTATCTATGTTAACAAGCATTAAAGCAATAAAACAGAAGGTGCAGTATGTGTATTAAGTTTATTTTCTTAGGGAACCAACAAAAAGGGAGTACAGTATTAAACAGCAGAAAAATGCCCCAATCAAAGAACGAGATTCAAGAAAGTACTCAAAGGGCGGACCGGGTTTTAAATACCAGCTTTAAAGCGCCACACACCTTTACCCTATTATTTGTTGTATTTCTTGCCAAAATCATACTTTTCTTTTCTCCAGTTTCCCCTTTATTCTGGGAAGCTTTTGGCTGTGGGAAAAGGGACAAGTTTTAAAACTACAAGCAAAAAAATGGTGTTAGTGATTAATAAGAATACATTCTGCTGAGAACATGAGTGCTGAAATTAATTGGAAATAAAATGTCTGATAAATATTGTTTATGAAATAATGTGAGTCAGGATATTCTGGCCTGATAAGAATACACCCAAAGTCCTTAAAAGGGCGCATAGTACGTGATCTGATGTCCTTGGTTATTGGAAAATGTTTTTTTATCAAGAGCTATAAAGCAAACGACAAATGAGATTAAAGTCAATGGGAATTTTTGTGCGCTACTTCCCCAATCGACACTATCACACATAAATTATAAAAAAATCCACCTTGGGATCCGTTCCAGCCAGATTTCAATTCAGAGTGAGAGAGAAGGGTCTTAGATGTCAACTGAGAGAGCAGTGTCTTACAGTACTGTAGATGTCAACTCAACATAATTCTTATGGAAATCCTTTCAGGAAGTGTGGCATGTGCTATTTAAATATACTTTGCATATCTCATTAACATATTTCCCAGGTACCTGAGGTGTGTTCCTTTTTAGCACAGGGGTATCTCCCTATGTTATTTGGAGCTAAGTTTGAGGTGACATCTTGAGACTAGAAAAATTAGACTTCTCTCTCCCCCCTAACTCCAAATGATTAAAAAGACACTTAGTGAAAGCAGCAACCCCCTCCAGTAGCCACTATGATTTTAATATATGTTAGTATCTTAGAAGCCCTAACAAAGCATGTCTTGCTCTATTTTTGAAATCTTTAGTGTCTGACGTTACCATGGCAACTTTTAGACAGCACTGGACTCTAGGGAGAGCTCAATTTTAACCTCCCGCACAATTAATATTTAAAACGCTTGAATCTCTGGAACCAAGCGTCAGGTTAAAAATGAAAACAGCATTGGAAAGGGCATGAAGACATCTTTTACAACCATGAAACATTGAAACACAAATGGCAATCACAGCAGATTGCTGCTTTAATATGAGATACTAAAGTTGTCTAGCAGGTTAATTCCATATTCAACATTATTCTAAACTAAATATGAGATATAAACTATGGCATACCATACAGTTTTTGTTGCGGTTTCCAGGTGCAGTCTGGAAACCATTGGAGCATGTGCCACGGGAGGTGGGCTCACTCCAGTGGTACTGCCTTGTTACTGGGGTTTAGGAGTGGGACCCTCCCCTGATATAAAAGATGGCTCCCTTTCAAATGTAGAGAGTTCTCTCCCAGTGTAGCCTGCTCCTTAGGGAGTAATCATGGTTCTACCTTGCCCCATAGGGGGTAAGGAGGTTAAGACTAGCCCAGGGGCCTCAAGCTCCTGGGGGCCTTGTCAAAGGGAAATGGTCCTGCGAGTATAGCTCTTACCACTGGAAGGATTGCAAGCTGCGAGGTGTCAGTGACCTGGATTGAGAAGGGGTTCAGGGAATGCATCTCTCTTGCATGAGAGGAATATGAAGTGTATGCAGTATGAAGTGTGGTCCACCAATAAATCCTGTTGTACCGTTCCCTGCTTGTGCGTACCTTATTCAAAAAGGTTCCTGTGGGGATAAACTCCTGCCCCTAGAGAAGCCCTGCAGGATGGAGGCGCTGCACCATCCAGAAGAGAATGTCCTGTGTCCTACTCCCTACAGTATATCAGGGGCGCGCAAACTTCTTGAGCTGCAGCCCCCTTCCCGGGAGCCGCAGCGTTTGCGCCCCCCTTCTCCCAATGGCTCAGCGTCAAATGACGTCGCGGGTCATGTGACATCACATGATCCCATCGCGTCATTTGACGCACGTAGCCATGGCGACGCGTGACATCCCTAGATGCTGCGTTGCCATGGCGACACATCGCCGAAAACCCATCTGGCAGCAGGCAAGTAAGTTACAGAGGCCTCACCCCTCCTTAATTTAAATGCCGTGGAGAAGAGAGCGGGGCCTCTGTAACCACCGTGCCTCCCCTTGAAATTCTCCCGCCCCCCCTGTTTTCGCACCGCTGCCCTATACCATCGTGGAGACTCAGTTTTCCTGAGAACCAACAGGTGAGCACCACAGCACCATAACACCATGATACCAACAGATCTCCCTTAGCAGGGGGGATTGGGTGTTACACACACACACACACATACATATATATATATATATATATATATATATATATATATATATATATATATATATATATATATATATATATACATGCTTCCAAAATCCACAAACCAGAGAACCCCGGCAGACCTATTATAACAGGTATGGATACACACTGAAAAAATATCAGGCTTAGTTGAGAATATCCTCAAGCAATTAGTCAGAAGCACCGACATCTTCATACAAGATACCACAGATTTTCTCAATAACCTTAACAACATCAACCAACTACCATCCAACACACTGCTAGTTACCATGGATGTAGAATCCCTTTACAGAAACATCCCCCACAACGATGGTATTGAGGCATGCTTGCAATTCCTTCCAACATCTCCCCTGGATCAGAAATATAAGAACAGCGCTGATGTAATTACCAAACTACTAGAATACATCCTCACACACAACTACTTCAGCTTCAACAAGGAAATGTACCTACTGTACAACTAATGGGTACCAAGATGGCACCGCAATATGCCAATCTTTTCATGGCAAATCTTGAACAAAGATTCCTAACTACATGCCCCCACAAACCCGACAAATACTACAGATACATTGATAACCTTTTTATAATATGGACAGTGGGTGAAGGAAACCTAAAACAATTCCATGAGTCCCTGAACTCATTCCATCCATAAATTAAGCTCAAATTGGATTATTCTGCAAACCTAGGAAACTTTCTAGACACAACAGTAACACTGAAAGATGGCAAACTACACACATCTGTATACAAGAAACCAACAGACAGATGCAGTTACCTCCACAACTCCAACTTCCATCCCACTCATACCAAACAAGGTATCATACAAAGCCAGGCTATAAGATACCACCACATATGCTCTGACACTGAAGACAGAAACAGGCATCTCACAACCCTGACCGAATCATTCAGACAGAAGGGATACAAATCAAAGACCATTGCCAAAACTATTACATCTGCACTAAAAGCCCCACAAGAACACCTACTACAATACAGACAGAGAGAACCTACCACACGCATACCACTAGTGGCCACATAAAACCCTGTCCTAGAGGGAATTCCGAAAAATAATCAAAGATCTGCAACCCATGCTGGAAGAAGATGTGACATTAAAAGAAATCTTTCCCAAACCTCCCATTCTTGCGTTCTGGCAACCACCAAACCTCAAACAGAAATTAGTCTACCGAAAACTTCATAACGAACTTAAAGACACTGATAATGGCACAAAACCGTGCAACAACACACGTTGCAAACTCTGCAAACATATATGCCAAGATCTCACAGCCAGTCACAACAATGGAACACTCAATGTTAAAGGATCATACAGCTGCACATCAAGGAATGTGGTTTATATGATTCAATGCAACAAATGTGACCAAGAATGCTACATTGGGGAAACCAGTCAAAAACTTAAAGGAAGAATGAATATGCACAGACACTCTATACTACACCATGAAGAAGGAAGATACTGCTCACCTGTGGGACATCATTTCTCACAACCAGTTCCATAAATTATTTAAAAATCAAAATCCTCAATGGAATGTTCAAACGTACCCAAGAACGGAAAACATTTGAGCTCAGAATGATAAGACCCTTTGACACCAAAACAAGTGGACTTAATGCAGACATGGGGTTTCTCACACACTATCATAATTTGTTGTACTGGTCCTCCGTCTCCCTGCCATTGTGCCATCCCATACGTCCCCCACCCCCGCCCCACCCCAGCATCCTCATCCCCCTCTGTGCTGCTGTGGATGTACAGCCTCCCCAACCCCAATTCTCACCTTCCTTATCCCTGTTTCAACACCCTTCCAGTGTCTCCCACACCCCACCTCATATACATCTCTCTTTATTCTATCTTTTTTTTTTTTTTCCAATCCCTGTCTAAGCTAAGTCGTAGAAACCTTTGTATATCAGTATTGCTGACCTGAGGAAGAGAGGTAAACTCTCGAAAGCTTGTCCTATGACATAAATAGTTAGTCCAAATAAAAAAGGTATTACCTAACACTGAAGAACTTTATATATATATAATGCAAGAAAAAACACTGTGCAATCCTATACAATATAACCTCAATAAATACAATTAAACCACATATATCGGAAGGTAATAACCCTTACAATCTGACTATCCCTATTTCAACCTGCTGCCTTTTAGGTCCAAAGCTCCACAGTAGCTGTAAAATGTAGATACGACAAGAATGACCTAGATGCAAAGGGAGAGAAGAGAACATAGGGTAGTATGTACTGGTAATTGACACCTTAAATGGTAAGCTATGCACTCACAGATTAGTAGTTTATAAAGGGCCTTTTATCCACCCTGGGATCTGGAACGGATATCGATCTCCCACTCCTCACGGAAAATCTTAATCCAGACCACCATGTAAAGCTGCTTCAGGATACCAATAGCCTGTCCTCCGTCTCACAGGTATAACATGTACATAAAGGGAAATAAAAACACAAATATAGTGTAATCCTATTTTATTAAAAAACTTTAGTAAACCATGATAGGTAAAAAAAACTCACATTTAGTGAGTCCTTTAAAAGCAGTTGAGAATATTTAGGAGTATCTCACACTCGTCATATTAGCCGGTTCTCACACTGTCCTGTGGTTGTCACACTGTCCTGCAGTTGGTACCTCAATGTATCTGACGTGTTTGAATGTTCTCTGCAGTCACAGCTGGTCTGCGGGCTCCTTGCCTCCCTGTACCCGATCACTCGGTACATTGCTCTCAATTCCGCATCTCGCAGCTACGTCTGGATCTCACGAGACTCGCGTGGTTCTCCTCCGATGACGTCACAGATGCTGGTTACAGGCACAAAGTGTGTAGACTAACTCCTCACGTCTCCACTCTGCTACCACTGATACAGAGTATCAGTCTGCCCTACGCGTTTCACCGTTTAGACTTCCTCAGGATGATAAAATTATGCCTATCCCTATCTTGGGTTATATAGTTACCTCCCGATTTCTATTGGTTAATCAATTAATTAACTATGATCCACATTGCATAACGTATACTTAAGATCTGAAATACTTTTGGAAGATATTATGAATTAATATTACAGAGAATAATCATTTGGGACATTATTAAATTATAACTTTAATTTTGAACACATTTACTCTATTGAGAGCATTGGTTAAAGATCACTCAGATGATCATCATATAGTGCTGTTTAATTCCTCTAATGAACAACTCAGAGTTGTAATCAAGACCCTAGTGTGTCCCATACAATGGACTTGATGAAATAATAGTAGTCACTTACATTATATAATATAATTTATTACTTGTCCCCTACATTACTGTATAGTACTCATTATATAATTACCATTACTCTCTTTCGGTAAAATATGGATTGCACAATATTACTACACTAAATCTTACACTAGAACATTTGGATAGTACAGAGCAATTTTATTTGGTTGGAATTATTAAAATTAGAATTATAATTACATCTTATTTTGATTCATACATAATATTACATTAGATCGTAACATATCTGCTACTGACAACATATGATTTTTTTGTGGTATCATGGAAGATAATCTATTGCATAATAAATCGGTATAAACCATAAGTATATATACCTCTTTGTCAGAATTAGATTAACCCCTTCTAGGGGGAATTGTTATATGTTATTAAAACAGACTACTCTATATCATATACGGCTTAATTTAAACATGCTCACATAATGGTTGGAAGAGACATACATATCCCCTAACATATTACACAAAAATGAACTCTTTATGGAAATTGAGGGTTACTCACTATTGAGAAATTATAATTAGAACCAAACATTACAATAGGATTAAATATAAACATATATTCAATTAATATTACCACATTAGGGATTTATCAATATACAAATACTTGTGTAAGGGGGTCACCCCCGGTTCCCCTGATCTTCCTTTGCCCCCTGCCTTACCCCTGTGGCAGTGGAGGAAGGGGACGGCGACTTCTCCCGACGGGCACCTCCCTCTTGGTTATGGCGCGAGCTTCGCCCATGCGCAGTAAAGATCGCGCACGCGGTCCCCATAGAAAAGAGCTGTACCAAGAACTACAATTCCCAGCAGCCTCTGGGGACTGCACTTTCACCCTTGTCACAGGCAGCATTGAAGCCAATAGAGCTGGCAGATTCTCATGCTGCAGAGTTGCAACAATGTTGTGTGCAGACAGGGTTTTTGTCAGTTGCAGCACGTTAGGCAGTGAGAGACCGGAGCAACCCAGGGAAGGAGGTAGGGTACAGGAGTCGGGGACTCCCTGTACTAGGCCAGCACCCCCAGGGCCCGAGATAGCTCAGCTCCCCAGTAAGGTGAGTGTTGCCAGGGGCAGCCCTCAGGTTAGGGACCCTGCCAATTACATTAGTGGGAGCTGGGAAAGAAAGGTTACAGAGAGTTGGAGTCAGGGAGCTGTGAGGGAAGGAAGGGTGCGGGGAGCGAGTGCAGCTCCTGCCCCATATAGGTACCTACACCCCAGGTAGGCCCCAACTCCCCACTAGCTTAGTGGGTAAGTGCTTAGGGAGGCCCAAGATAGGGACGCTGCCCTTAGTGTAGAGTGCTGCCTTGTCAGAGTCACGGCTGTTAGTGCTGTGAGGTCTGACAGGCAGGCACCTTGTTGCACAGCACGTTGGCTGCAGCATCCAATGAGCTACAGCTTGCTGCTGTAGGCACTGGGACTCGTTAAGTGTTATTAAGCATAGTCAAGGCTGGGAAGAGTTAGGGGAGTGGGACAGGTCATTAACCCCTGTTAGGCCCCTAGGAGTTTTCCCCAAAGCCACTTTAGGTTGCGGTACCACAGGGACAGGCCCTAGGTTAGGGTTCCTGTCACGTTAGTACCACTTAGATAGATAGGGACACAGCGGCTGCTACTGTTCCTGTGGAAATGCTTGGACCCACGTTGGGGTCCACAGAGACGATTCCAGAGGGAGACCGCCCTGGCGGTCTGCGTACAAAGGAGTTCGGTTGGAGGATCAGACGGATTCATCACACGTCTGACCCTTTGCGAAGCCAGTTGCTGATCCGAGTACCGGAGTGCTCGGCAGGTACCATAAAGTCATAAGTGCACCACCGGGCCCTTAGTGTAACTGTGACTGCGCAGTCACCCACGTTCTCTCCAAGAGTGCGGGACATTGGGTGGGATTCTCGGGACACTGGGTGGGATCACCTGGTGTTGGGGAAGCGTCCTGCGCGACGCAGTAAGTGTCTCCTCTAGAGAGGGACACAGGTTATATTGTGGTACTGCTGTGATACGTTGTTTGCATGTTAGTAAAGTCCTTAGTTATTATACCTCACCGTGTATGTTATCATTGATTGTCCTGCGAGGAACCACTCCCCCTCTGGTGGGAGCCATCGCAGGTGGAGGCGCTGCATCATTGTAAGTATTATCCATAGTATAAGTGCCCCAGGTTCCCCGTGGCGGAAGCTCAGCCCTCCTGTGAGCCAACAGGTTATGCACCACACCTGAGTAACAATATATGTTTCCTGCACCCACACAGTAGAATCTGCGATTGGGGGGGGAATACCCGTTACATTTGGAGGCGCTGCTGAGATAGACCTGGGGTGCCCTGTTTTCATTTTTTCCAAATTGGCCAATTTAGATTTTTTCACCATGTTTGGGCCTGCAAGCCATGAGGCCCACGAACGAACCAAGAGGACAGCAGTATCCCCGCGACATGTGCTAGTAGTAGGGGATGTTCCCAGTAGTGCCGTGAAGTTGAGGGAAATTTGTGAGGCCCTAGGGAGACTCCTGGGCATAGACCAAGGGTGGAAGAGGATAGAGCACCGGTACGACCCCACTGACCAGTGTTGTAGACTATGGCTAGTAACGGATCAGGAAATATGCCAGGAAAATGTACCTCTGACCTTGCATTTCCCAGAGGCCCCACCAGAAGGCTACCCTCTTGCATACTCAGAGAGCCTTAGTGAGATTACCCGACCTGTGATCAAAATGGAGGCTCCCTCATCAAGGGAGTCACACCTAAAATGTCGTCTCCCGCCAAAGCAGGAGAGCACATGTGCTGCTGACTGCAAGCCTGCACCAAATTGTGTTGCAGAAATCCGTCCGGGACTGGCGGGAAAACCAGAGCTCCGCCCCCGCAATGTGAGTGACTCAGTGATAGAGCGAGCCCCTCCTTTACATTCCACCAGGGGGAGCAAGCAAAGTGAACAGCCATCAGCAACTGCTGTTCCCATTAAAAACAGTACAGAGTGCAGAGAAATACACCCTCATTTATATGGAGCATGGCGGTCTAAAGGAGGGAAAATATCCTTTCTGGTGTGCCCGTGCCTACAAAAGGACTTGAGTCTATCTGGTGGTATGGACTTTAACCATTTTAGGCTACCAATAGAATATCGGGTGGCCGTGGTGGAGGACGAGGGGTGTATACGATGTGTTTGTAATCAGTGTGACTTTCCAGGTGGCAAACAGACCTGGGGCCCCAAGTGTGCCGGCTGCGGGGCACAGTTTCTAAAGCCTGTGCTGCTGCAGTCTACAGTCCCAGTGTCAGGGTTCTGCTCGCCACAAACCAGGGTCGGACCGCGAGGCTGAGGTGGGGTTGTAAAAGCACCGACCTGAGACTGCGCAGGCTGATCCGGATTGCGCAGTTCGTAGTCATATGTCGCAGGATCAGGATTGGAGAAGACAGCGTCGTCGTTGTACAAGCCAGGGTCAGAACAGGAGACGTCAGGATAAACATTGTCCATGCAGGAGTTCGGCAATAAGGAGATAGGAGAAACCCGCTTCAGCTTAGGAGCGCGGGGTTGGCCTTTGCGCGAGCGACGACCATGGCCCATGGTGCTGGTCACAGGAGATGGTAGGCAGACCAGAATAGCATACCGTCTTGCTGCACGGGTGCACCAGTGCTACAGCGCAAAAGTCCTGAGCGGGCAAGGGAATCCACCGTTTCAGCGCAGGAACCAGGACACGGCCTCTCTATATTAGGGAAAGAGTAGGCCCCAGGAACCAGGAAGCTGTAGATACAGGGAAACCTCCGCTTCAGTGCAGGAATCCAGGAGACTGCAGAACGCAGGGACGAAACCTCTACTTAGTGCAGGAATCCAGGAGGCTGAAGGACGCAGGGACGAAACCTCTGCTATCAGCATAAGGGAACAAGCGGCTTGAAGGGAGCTGAAGGATGCAGGACGTAACCTGAAATCAGCATTGGAGAACAAACGGCTTGAAGGAAGCTGAAGGACGCAGGGCGTGACCTGGTATCAGCAAAGGGGAACAAGCGAGAGCTTGTGGCAAAACAGTTGACATCCAGTTAGGACTATGCTCGGCAAGGAGCATTATGGGCAAGCAATACTTAAAGGCCAGCGGGCCAATCCCCGGCGGGGGTGTGAAGGTACTGCCCCTAATGAGTGAATGCAAGTATAGTTTGCAATGAAAGGCTGCACAGCTGCAGTAGATACCAGAGGGAGTGTGTATTGCTTTGAGTGAATCCAGGCTGCAGCAAACCTCAGGAAAGCTGTTCCAGAACTGCACCGGTCTGCAAGGTAAGGTAACCAGTAAACCGTGGAGCGGATTCCTTACAGTACCCCCCCCCCTTCACGCGAGACCTCCGGGCGAACATGAGCACTCATAGAGTTGGAGGCCCGGGAATTGTTGCTGAACCGTCTAGGATTGGGGCTAGAGTCGTACTCCAGAGACTCATGATTAGTCCTTAGTGTACCCCCACCCCCCGGTGAGAACTTTGGCCAGACAGGACCATCCATGGGCCTTGGGGACATTGAGTTGTTCCTAAAATTCTTTAGGTAGAAAGGGCATCCGTAAACGAGCAGTTCTTTGGTGAGTACAGTTCTAGGATATAAGATTGATGGAGGAAACATCCTTGGTACATGGCTTGCCTCGCAAAATGTCTTGGAAATCCAGGGCTGTGAAGAACCAGAGAGTTCCAGAGCAAAAAGGGTAGAAGAACCCCCACTGAAAGCCCAGTCCTTAATAAAGAAACCTGAATCTAGGATCCGCGGCCCTGATAGTTGATCGAATACACCAGGAGAAACTTTGTAACAGAAAAAGTCTTGGCTGACCACTGCATGTTGGAATTTGCGAGGAATTTTTCCTCTAGAAGGCTCCCAGGTAATGGTTAGTAAGGGTATAGGCTGGTTAGAAGCATCTCCCGGTATTGGTATGGAAGGTGACAAGGCAAGCAGTAAACCAGGCATAGGGACCGAAATCTTGGGATACGTACAGAGTATTTCCAACTGAGAGGAAATAACAGGGGCAACCGAAAATTCCGAGGGACAAAACCATGGTTTAGCAGGAGCAGAGAAGCAAACAACAGTAGAGTTCTCCAATACTGGGAAATCTTCATTGGGAGATAATATTGTCAGTGAATCAGGAATAGTCCTTGGGATCTTCAAATCAGTAGCTTGAGAAAAAGGCAGAGCCAGGGTAGTGGTGGGAGGGAAGCTAACATCAGAAGCTGAAGTCTGTACCTCAGTGACAGGGCCCTGAGAATCAACAAGCAGCAAGTATGAACTATGAAAACTCTTAATGACATGCACCTTAGGAGTACAAAGAGTCTTCTCTAAAACTGCAATGGCCCTAACCACAGGGGTACCTAACCTGACAAAAACATGAATTGGTGTGTTTTCTAGTGCAAAATCTCTGATCACAGGACTCCTAACCGATAGTGAGGGTATCTGGGTTTGATTAGGGAAAAAATCAGATGTATTGATAAGTGACATAGAAACACTTACTGAGATTCTAAATTTGCTGGACATGTGAGAAAAAATACCCTTTAAGACAGGAGCTTTAATCTCCCCCCCGAGTAACCCCATGTTTGCTGGGACATATTTAGACACAGTACTGAGGGACTGGGTTTCAGCAAAGGCAGGACAGCTAAAAAGCTCAGATTTAAACCCCAGGACTTGTAATATGTGCATGGTGTCCTCAGACAGTACTAAGGGAGTGACCGCAGATATGCTGATCCCCAAAGGATTAGCCTGGAGAGAGAAATCAGGAGAGCCCCCAGACAGGATACCCCTTATAGAAAGAGCCTCAGAATCAGAAGGAGAATCATTACCTCTCAGAGTCTCAAAACTAGTAAGACACAATTCAGCGAAAAGGGAAACAGTATGCAAGCTTTTTACTGATCTATATGAAAAAGCGTCACTTTTGGGAGAAAACCGTGCGTCCGCAAACATTCCTGGGAACACAATATGAACCCCAGGAGAGACATACAGACTACTGTATGCCTTTAACCCTAAGCTTAAAGAGGAGGAGAACTCAGACAGTACACGGGGGTTAATCATAACTGTACTGGTCTCTGAAGTAGGTATTTGGTAAGGAATGTCTGGGAAACCAGAACTTACTGCAGACTCCATAATGTGGGAACTATGCGCTGAAGCAGGGATCACCGCTATGTGGGCGACAGGCTGGTTCAGTGAAATACCCGGGAGAAGGAACTCTGCGACTAAGCTTAGGGAAAAACCTGACTCCTGAATACATTTAACAGGAACCAGAACTTTAGCCGAAGTCTCCGGAGACGAAACTGCGGAAACTTGAGCTGAAGCAGGGGATTTATAGCAAAGAATATCTAGAGACTCCGTACGGTTATGGGAATCCCTCAATGCAACCTCTGCTGTCTGACTTGTGGACTCATTCTCTGAGGCTACAACGAAGGCATTAACTTGGAGGCAGCAAGAATTTACAGGGGTTAATGCAGACAATGCCTGAGAGTAATACATAGGTAACCTTTTCTCTGTATTAGAAGAGAGCAGGAATCTCTCGTCTGAAGCTAGGGGCGTGACCGTGGCTGACAGAGAACAGGGATTTACCAAAGGAAACTCAGAGAGCTGCCCCACAGAGGTTAATACAGAAATAACCCTGGGAACAGAACTTAGGGATTCTTTCTCTGACGGGGAAAGCGCGCAGGACTGTCTAGCAGAGTTTAAAGCTGGAAAACCCTCAAGACCTAGAGAGAGGGATTCAAAGCTAGAAATAGGAGAACTAAGGGACTTATTCTCTGATACAAGAACCTTAGTGTTAGTTAGTGACACATATGTGTTCTCCAAGGGGACCTCACAGGACTGATCGGCAGGGGTTAATGTAGACATATCATTAGTGTCAGGGAACCCAGGCATACAATCAGAGCTTGGGACTGTGGCAGTTACTACGTTGGGAGATATTGGTAATAGTTCTGTTTGGTCATCTCCCGGAGAGAGAGATACGTCCCCCGGTTTAGCAACAGGACTGGTAGCCGAGGGATACCGCCAAACGACGGCGTGAGCGGCTAAGAGACGATCCTGTTTTAACAAGCAATCATCCAATGCACGGGAAAGTAAATGCAGCGTCTCGTGAGCGAGAGCCACCATGACGGAAGGTTCCGGGAATACTATAGGAATGTCCAAGGATAAAGTCAGGGCATTGAGTGTACTACAGGCGTTGACCAGTTCCACAGGACTCAGCTCCTCCCCAGTTAAAGGGGAATCAGGGGAGCAAGCAATGTTAGCAATGGCCAAAACACTGGCCAGATACTGTTTTAAGTCTCTGAGGCAGTAAGCCTTATAAACCAGATTATTACGGCATTTCTTTTGCAAGGGAGTCAAGCCCTCCAACATAAACGGATCTTCCATCAGAGGTATTATATCGCACAAATAATTATTCTCAAACTGGGACTGGTCTACAGGCTGGGACAGGTTTTTAGGAAAAAACTTACCAACCCACACCTCAGCGGGGTCCGAGTTTGTAGGGCCGAGCATACTGTCAGGGTTCTGCTCGCCACAAACCAGGGTCGGACCGCGAGGCTGAGGTGGGGTTGTAAAAGCACCGACCTGAGACCGCGCAGGCTGATCCGGATTGCGCAGTTCGTAGTCATATGTCGCAGGATCAGGATTGGAGAAGACAGCGTCGTCGTTGTACAAGCCAGGGTCAGAACAGGAGACGTCAGGATAAACATTGTCCATGCAGGAGTTCGGCAATAAGGAGATAGGAGAAACCCGCTTCAGCTTAGGAGCGCGGGGTTGGCCTTTGCGCGAGCGACGACCATGGCCCATGGTGCTGGTCACAGGAGATGGTAGGCAGACCAGAATAGCACACCGTCTTGCTGCACGGGTGCACCAGTGCTACAGCGCAAAAGTCCTGAGCGGGCAAGGGAATCCACCGTTTCAGCGCAGGAACCAGGACACGGCCTCTTTATATTAGGGAAAGAGTAGGCCCCAGGAACCAGGAAGCTGTAGATACAGGGAAACCTCCGCTTCAGTGCAGGAATCCAGGAGACTGCAGAACGCAGGGACGAAACCTCTACTTAGTGCAGGAATCCAGGAGGCTGAAGGACGCAGGGACGAAACCTCTGCTATCAGCATAAGGGAACAAGCGGCTTGAAGGAAGCTGAAGGATGCAGGACGTAACCTGAAATCAGCATTGGAGAACAAACGGCTTGAAGGAAGCTGAAGGACGCAGGGCGTGACCTGGTATCAGCAAAGGGGAACAAGCGAGAGCTTGTGGCAAAACAGTTGACATCCAGTTAGGACTATGCTCGGCAAGGAGCATTATGGGCAAGCAATACTTAAAGGCCAGCGGGCCAATCCCCGGCGGGGGTGTGAAGGTACTGCCCCTAATGAGTGAATGCAAGTATAGTTTGCAATGAAAGGCTGCACAGCTGCAGTAGATACCAGAGGGAGTGTGTATTGCTTTGAGTGAATCCAGGCTGCAGCAAACCTCAGGAAAGCTGTTCCAGAACTGCACCGGTCTGCAAGGTAAGGTAACCAGTAAACCGTGGAGCGGATTCCTTACACCCAGATCCCAAGCAGGAATCTCAGATGGCAGAACCCAGAGATGAAGATGCTGTTACTTGCTCTACCTCAACCACGGAGGTGGAGGAGCTGACAGACAAGGCTGCCCTATTCCCCCGTTGCAACCAAGAGGGAAGGATTGAGGCCCAGCCAGCTACGGAAAAGGACGAACCATCGGTGGCGATGCGCCTACCGGTGAACCACCCCAGCAGTGAGACAGAGGAATCACAGGGTAAGGTGTCTGTACCCCCATCTTCTTTCAGTGAATTCAGCCGCCAGCCACTCGTGGTGATGCGCCAGCCGGCGGACCACACCAGTGAAGTTGGGGCCAAAGAATCACCTACTTCAGTTACAGTGTATTCAGGTGATATGGGCCCGTGTGCCCTACAATGGCCAGTCCGGCCTACTCCAATGGTACCATCGATCCCCAGCTTGGGATCAGTACCTGCTACCGACGACAAGGGTGAGTTGACTGCCCCAGGGGTGTCGGGTGTGAGCCTCCAGGTGACCACGGAGCACGATAGCTTCTTAAGTCTGGACACCCGGGTGAATGGCTCCACTCGACATCGCGTCCTGGCGGAGGTGTCCCCCCTAGAAGAAAGCTGTCCTGCCGTGCGAGTGGACCAGTATCTACCGCATACTGTTCAGTTGAAGAGAACAGTCAGCTCTGTCATGGTGTCAGGTGAAGCACAGAAGATACCGGACAGTGTTCCAGAAGAAGAGAAAACCATTGCAAGCCAGCAGAGTGGTAAGGAACCCCCTTGCCCCCCACAGGCTCCGATGGAGGTGGGCGTGAAAAAGGCCAGAGTTACGGCTCCTGAACTGAGTATGAGCCTGTGCGCTCCAACCCATATGGTCCCAGGACTGGGATCAAACGCTCCCGAGTTTCAGGACAGTGAGTGGACTGTCCCAGACGTGTTGTGGACAGGTCCCGATACAGCCGAGGTGGGAACTGACAGCGTCCCGAGGACCTGTTGGCCACCGCGAATCACCGCAGTGGTAAAGTATCTACTCTTTACCCCCTGCCAGGCGAGGCAGAGACTTTGAGTAAAGAGACAGTGTCCTATTCTCGCTTCTCAATGGAAGCTGTGTACGTACGTAGGGACAAGGACTGTGTGGCACGGGAGCTAGTAGAAGTTGCCTCCTTTGCACCCAAGAAGAAGCGGCCCATCCGCCAAGTAGTGGACCGCGGGAAAGGTCCTGGCCTCCTGGTCTACCGCATCCATGCCGCGGATGGCCGGGTAAAGGTCTGGCCAAGACACACTGTGCTATTCCTTCCACCAGGGGGAAGAAGTAGTATGGAACCAGTGACTGTTGCACATGACCACAATCTCAAAGAGTCTACAGAGACTCCAGTGTCGGTAACGGAGACTACCCAGGCGGAGGCTCACCAAAGTCAGAGTGAGGTACCCCCACATTATCAGTTAAGGGCACCCCACAGTTGGTCTAAGCAAACAGCTAACACTTAGCTGGCCTCGGGTATTACTGTGTGTGATAGGCCATGTATCAGAGATGTTAAAGTCAACATGTTAAGTTGTACAGTTTATGCAATGCATTTTTATTGTGTAACTTTCTGTAATGTGACGCTGTTCTCCAAGCGGGGACGTTGGTATTTTCACCAGCGGGAGAGTGTAAGGGGGTCACCCCCGGTTCCCCTGATCTTCCTTTGCCCCCTGCCTTACCCCTGTGGCAGTGGAGGAAGGGGACGGCGACTTCTCCCGGCGGGCACCTCCCTCTTGGTTATGGCGCGAGCTTCGCCCATGCGCAGTAAAGATCGCGCACGCGGTCCCCATAGAAAAGAGCTGTACCAAGAACTACAATTCCCAGCAGCCTCTGGGGACTGCACTTTCACCCTTGTCACAGGCAGCATTGAAGCCAATAGAGCTGGCAGATTCTCATGCTGCAGAGTTGCAACAATGTTGTGTGCAGACAGGGTTTTTGTCAGTTGCAGCACGTTAGGCAGTGAGAGACCGGAGCAGCCCAGGGAAGGAGGTAGGGTACAGGAGTCGGGGACTCCCTGTACTAGGCCAGCACCCCCAGGGCCCGAGATAGCTCAGCTCCCCAGTAAGGTGAGTGTTGCCAGGGGCAGCCCTCAGGTTAGGGACCCTGCCAATTACATTAGTGGGAGCTGGGAAAGAAAGGTTACAGAGAGTTGGAGTCAGGGAGCTGTGAGGGAAGGAAGGGTGCGGGGAGCGAGTGCAGCTCCTGCCCCATATAGGTACCTACACCCCAGGTAGGCCCCAACTCCCCACTAGCTTAGTGGGTAAGTGCTTAGGGAGGCCCAAGATAGGGACGCTGCCCTTAGTGTAGAGTGCTGCCTTGTCAGAGTCACGGCTGTTAGTGCTGTGAGGTCTGACAGGCAGGCACCTTGTTGCACAGCACGTTGGCTGCAGCATCCAATGAGCTACAGCTTGCTGCTGTAGGCACTGGGACTCGTTAAGTGTTATTAAGCATAGTCAAGGCTGGGAAGAGTTAGGGGAGTGGGACAGGTCATTAACCCCTGTTAGGCCCCTAGGAGTTTTCCCCAAAGCCACTTTAGGTTGCGGTACCACAGGGACAGGCCCTAGGTTAGGGTTCCTGTCACGTTAGTACCACTTAGATAGATAGGGACACAGCGGCTGCTACTGTTCCTGTGGAAACGCTTGGACCCACGTTGGGGTCCACAGAGACGATTCAAGAGGGAGACCGCCCTGGCGGTCTGCGTACAAAGGAGTTCGGTTGGAGGATCAGACGGATTCATCACACGTCTGACCCTTTGCGAAGCCAGTTGCTGATCCGAGTACCGGAGTGCTCGGCAGGTACCATAAAGTCATAAGTGCACCACCGGGCCCTTAGTGTAACTGTGACTGCGCAGTCACCCACGTTCTCTCCAAGAGTGCGGGACATTGGGTGGGATTCTCGGGACACTGGGTGGGATCACCTGGTGTTGGGGAAGCGTCCTGCGCGACGCAGTAAGTGTCTCCTCTAGAGAGGGACACAGGTTATATTGTGGTACTGCTGTGATACGTTGTTTGCATGTTAGTAAAGTCCTTAGTTATTATACCTCACCGTGTATGTTATCATTGATTGTCCTGCGAGGAACCACTCCCCCTCTGGTGGGAGCCATCGCAGGTGGAGGCGCTGCATCATTGTAAGTATTATCCATAGTATAAGTGCCCCAGGTTCCCCGTGGCGGAAGCTCAGCCCTCCTGTGAGCCAACAGGTTATGCACCACACCTGAGTAACAATATATGTTTCCTGCACCCACACAGTAGAATCTGCGATTGGGGGGGGGGAATACCCGTTACACTTGCAATAAATGTCATAGATACAAAGATTGTCCTACAAATATCACCAACATATTATATCTACATTCTTCAAAATTGTAGACCCCGTGGGTCTTGGGAGTGAAAATCTTTAAAGTGTTTAGAGACACTATGTTGTACAAACCCCTTCTCTATGTCCTAATGTGTTCTGCGATCCTTATTTTTAATTTTCTTGTGGTTCTTCCAATGTACTGTTTTTTTGCATGGACATTGCAACAAATAAACTATAAAACTTGAATTACAGTCTATGAGATCATGTATATCATAATTCACCTTTGTTATTTCTGACTGTACTGTTTTGAAACTTTTTTTGTGAATTGGGATGTAGTTTACAACCCTTGCAAGTTTGACATTTAAAAAAAACATTAATTACAGTTATACTGTAGGTCTAATTCCTTCCTTTTTCAAACAACTTGGTGCTAATCTTTGTTTTAGATTTGTTGCTTTTGTAAAGATTATTTCTGGTTTGGAAGGGAGGATTTGTAGCAGGATTGGATCCTTATGTAGGATTCCCCAATGTTTATACATTATTTTTCTTATTTCTCCTGCTGAGCTTGTATATTTTATGAACCATGATAGGTAAAAAAAACTATATATATATAGTTATTGTCAATATATTTATTTTCAAAAAAATGTATATATATATATATATATATATATATATATATATATAAATATATATATACAAGCTGTGTGATGATTCCACACAATAATGTAGAGCTGCCATAGTGTATATCTGTATGCAATAGTGTGTCTAATCATAATATTGGACAATCACATACCAGCCACACTTGTACAATGGTTTCTGTGTACAAGCTCATAATTCCAACTAGTTTCATCTGACTTGTCCCTTCCCTTAGTTTCAGGAACTATGCTAGAGTTTATCCAATCAGTGTAAGTTGTTAATGGCATTCATTAACAGAGAGAGGATATATTCTGTTAAAGCAGCAATATACAGTATGCAGCATTATTTGTTTTTTATTCGTAACATTATCTGAACTGGGATTTCCCCTGGAACAGAACTGTGACATTTACAGTCACAGGGGGCCTTCACTACTGAACTATTAACGTTCTAATACTTCAGACAAGAATATTTGCCTGGGAGAAACAATATGGCCAACAGGGACAACCTCACTGCATATAAAACACAGCAAATCAGACCAGTATAAATCATTGTATTTTTTTTTAAATCATTCTGAAAGTTTATCTCACGCACAGCAGAATATGTTGGCTCTTTATAAATAAAAGATAATAATAATTGTAACCTGAAGTTTAGGGTGGGTTTTATTGCTCCAATCTTAGTCTCATTATTTCCTGCTTTTCTTTTCTAATTGGTATTGTGACAAAGTAGGGATTGTGCACAAATCTGCTTACAGTACCTTATTGACAATTGTATAGTGTCCCTGTTTTAAATGAAAACAGAGGAAGTATTTCATTTATAAAAGAATTACAAATACTTATTGTATACTTGTCTATTTATTAAGCAAAAGGCATCAACCACCAGTATCTAAAGGGACAGTCCCACATAACAGTTAAACATTTATTTTAAACAACATAACAATGCTATTGGCTTTCTTAGAAAGATTCAATCCCCCCCAAAGTCGAATATTCACTTATTGGAATCTATTTTCAGTTGGTTTTAATTTTCTCTGTGTCCACTTAATTTAAGTATTAACTGATGATTATTGTACTTTCACAGTAATTATTTCAATTAATTATTTTGCCATCATTAGCCAAACAAAGCAACCACATGGAAAGACTACGGATGAACAATATCCCTGCATATACAACAAAGAGTCTTATTACAAATAAGATTACATAAATATTGGAAAGCATTTGGATATTATGAAGATAATACAAATTAAAAAAATGTTTAAAGAATACTTGTTTCAAATCAATCACCTACATGTATCCTATTAAACACGGCTCTGCTATTTCTTCACATTCATCGTAGGAGGGTCTGGCACTTTAACCCATCAAAGGGCAATCTATTCACTGACCAAACTAATGCCAATAACCTGTTTTAGTGTTACATCTGGGTGACTGATTACTTTTTTTTATCCACTGCTGATCCCTTTAAGTCTTGTTATTTTTAGAAGGAAACATGGTGAGCTTACACTTGGGAGCGGTTTGATTTTCTCTGGCTCCTTCCTTTGTCTGATGTCACTGTGTGTTCATTAAGTGCTTGTACAGCCAGAGCCTTCTACCTGCCTCACCTTATCTGTATTAGTTCTGTGATAAGGACAGGGTGAGATAACAATAAAAAAAATACTTGTTTGACAAACGTCCCCATTCAAAGGCCCCTCTGAAAGTCAAAAGGGTTTTTTTGTGAGCAAAGAGGGATAGCCCGTACAAATGGTAAATACTGATTTAATTATTGTTAAACAGCAATCTCCCACTTTTTCGTGTTTTTTGTTTCAGAATCAGAACAGGGGTTGCCATCTGCGGTGAACCACACTGTTCCTAAGACCTTTGCCACTAGAATTAATGTAAAAGTTACAATGGTCACCAATGCATGCAAAAGAAAGCTTCTACGTCATGCCCAGATGTGGTGCCTACCATTGGCTTGGAGGAGTTTGTCCAACCCAGTGGCCATTTGAAAATCTAAATTTCTCTGGAACAAGAAGGTCTCCAGAGTTGAGAATAGTGAAGTGCTCTCATTGGCCCTTATTCATTTGGTAAAAAGCAGCGTAACACATATTTTACTATGATTTAACTTCTATTTAAGGGAATTGAAGTTACTGCGTTGATAGCTACAGTATGCGTTTAATCACTTTTTCACCCTATCGATCATAGAGAGTATAGACTTTATTTTAATTTTTTTCAAATATTTTACCAGGAAGTAACTTATATAGGGAAACTGCTGCACACCAAAATATATGAAATAAATAAGATACAAATACAGGTGCTCCTGGTTCAGGATTCCCCGTGATAATCCAATATTCAGCGAAAGGTATAAAGAACAGGACTCCACAGATTTTAAATACACTATTTATTGTCAACAGAATGAGTTGACATTTAGGCCATACATGGCCTTTATCAAAAGCAGAATGGCATAAAGTTCAATGTCCCAAACAAAACCTTCTTATAGCCCTATCACCAGGTGTCCCATATTATTCCATCAGCTCATCATACTCCAGCGCCGTCGCGTTGCTCATGATCGTTCTGGTTGACATCTTCCAGGCTCCTTATTGGTCCGTCCCTCCTCCAATCGCTGCTCTTACTGGCGCTCTCGCGAGAGCGTGGCATCAGCGTTGTTGTTTCTTTCTTCTCACGCTGTGCTTCCCAATGCGGTCTTGCTTCTGAAGAGAAGACCTCTTTACTTCATGACGTCATCATGTCTGGCGTCCTCATGTTAATCAACAAAGTCTTGGTTGCTTGGCAACCGATATACAAAAGGAGAAATCTGAGGGCATGACGAGGACTCCAGATGTGATAACGTCATGAAGTAACGAGGTCTTCTCTTCAGAAGCAAGACCGCAGTGGGAAGCACAGCATGAGAAGAAAGAAAAAACCATGATGACATCACGCTCTCGCGAGAGCGCCGGTAGGAGCAGCGATTGGAGGATTGGAGGAGGGATGCACTAATAAGAAGCCTGGAAGATGTCAACACCGGAACGATCATGAGCAACGCGACGGTGCTCGATTATGATGAGCTGATGGAATAATATGGGACACCTGGTGATAGGGCTATAAGAAGGTTTTTTTTGGGACATTGAACTTTATGCCATTCTGCTTTTGATAAAGGCCATGTATGGCTGAAATGTCAACTCATTCTGATGGAGCCCTGTACCCTTACCAGGAAGTAATACATAGAGCGTTACCTCTCGTTTTCACGTATGTCCTGGGCACAGTTATTTTCTTTAAACGAGACACATTGATAGATTAGTTATTTTCTGCTAAAATTACATTTTGTAGACCCGAACTCTCGTATTGCATGGATTTAAGGTCTTTGGAGGATGACAACTTTGCTGTTAGCAATTTTGACTAAGCTCTGAAGAAAGACCGGTCTGGGTTTGTTAATCTAAAGTTAGTTATCAACTTATCAAGTATGAATCTCACTGTTCATACATGTAATAAGATGACATAGAATACATGGTACATGATACTGTATTGAACAAAACATATGCAACTTTTTCAAATTCGCGAAATACAAGCCGCGTTTACAAAAAATGATATATTCGTGTACAATGTTTACAGTACTGTTCATATCTGCACAATAGATAGAAATACATAAATGTAGCCAGGTATTTGTTTTGGCTACTAAGCTACCCCACCTAACACATACGCCCTTGTAACAGTGCAGGCAGTGTTAGATTCAATCCGGGTTTTCCCCTGCAGCTCCCTTGAGTGACTGGGAGAGGTGGGTCTAGGGTCTGTGATCTGCCCAATCAGGGGCTCAGACCTGGGACCCTCCCCCATGAAACTTAAGGAGCTGCACCAGCCAAATATAGAGTTCTCTCCCATGAGAGAGAGTGATTACTGGAAGCTTGGAGTAAGAGCTCTGACCACATCCATCCCCTTCTTAGGGGAGTGGGGAGATACCCCTCATCCCACCAGGGGGTGAGGGAAGAGCAGAGGACAGGCTCTGGAGCCCTCAAGACCCAGGGTTGAGTCCAGGGACCATCTGGAGGAAGGACAAGAGAGTTGTACCAGTTGTACAGTATGCTGATACCCTGCTGGTAAAGAATAACGTTCCAGTTCTTTTATATATACTCCTGCCTGAGAGTGCAATCCACCGGCGGAAAGCTCAGCATCCTGTGAGCCAGCAGGTAACCAGCACTACACACCCTGTAATAGGCAGATCTCCCAGTGGGTGGGGGAAAACCTGTTACATAAAGTAAATACATGTTCTGCTAATTACACTTGAATAGTTAATCATGTACATTTTATGATACCAAATGTTTTCATAAATAGAAACCTAGCTCACTGGGTGTGCTAAAGAGGAATCTATTGTGTAGTTGGTTTATGATACATTTGATGTGATACAGATTACATCAGCTGAGCTAAGTTTCTCTTTATTATGATTCTTGGGTAAATTTGATTATTTGAGATACTGCCTCCTGGAAAATAAACCTTTTTGTTCTTAGACTAAATATTAAAAATAAATAAGGGATAATCGAGACTACTCTAAATCAAATGTTACACAGTGGGCAACAAAGAAGGTATAGTTAAAGCTAACCATGGCATAACTACTACAGACAACAGGGAGATGCGTACACAAAAACTTCTTGTTTTTATAACTAATGGAACATTATTCATATGTATGTCACGCTCCCTGCTTGGCTCTTAGGGAGTTTACATTGGGGTCTGTGTTAGGGTTGCTCAGGATGCATACCTTGTTCAGGGTGCAGGGTGGGCGTTGGTAAGCAATGATGGGCACCAGGAACTTTATTCATTCAAATAGCCGCTTTATTATCTTGTAGGCACAGTCTCAGAGTTAGTATACAGAGGTCATCTTGTATTTCCAATTGAATGTCCTTAACCTGTACAGTTTGCGCGGCTTCCCTAGCTGCCCCCATCTCGGGCTGCTAGGAAGGTGCTGCCGCTTTATATTTACTGCTCGGTAGCGCTCCATATCCACGGATACCCAGACGGGCCTGGTAATACTCCCTCTGTGATTTGCACCCTCAATTCAGGGCAGCCTTCCACTATGCGGCCTTCTGATGTGAGAGCCTGTGATGGACCCTCTGGTGGTGCTTGTCCAACTATGCTTAGGGGCTGCGCTTGTAGCGCCACCTCTGGGCATTTGTCTTTCTCTCTGTATATCTTGGGAATAGTATATGACCATCTTGGTGGCACTCTATTTAGGGTATTTCCCCTACCTATAAAACAATAAAAGGGAATCCTTACTCTATCCTAAACATAGGAACTATATATAAACTATTCACAGTGAGATCCCTCTTCTTCAACTCCCCTGGGAACTGAGGTGCAGAAGTTTCCCTTACTATTTATAACCCAGTCTGATGTCACTATCATCAGGCAGAATGGGGCAAGGCTTAACCTCTGCTTTTTCAGCTCAGCACCGTGATGGGTACGGTGGGGTTACTCTGTGTGAGACCACACAGTTAACCCCTTAAGGCCCTAGTAATCCCAAAGGGGGGTTACATGTACATATTAGATATGTTATCTTTCTAGTGACCAAACATTAAGTATTTTATTAATTTAAATTAATATAGAACTCAGTGGAAATTAAATACTTCATGTTTTAAGCTATAGCCTACCATACGGCCCACTCATTTAAATTTAGTAAGTCTCTTAGTGCTTAGTAAATATATTATAGCAAGATATAACACACTGACAAAGCAAACTGAAAAGTATATAAAAATATATGTACCAAGAACCTGACCCATTTAAATAGTGTTTAAATTGCGTAATATTTCAGGCCTATTATTTCCAGCCAACTCAATATGGATTGTTAATAGGGTTGCCAGCTGTCCGTTTTTCACAATATGGTTGGGGGGGGGGGGGGGATATGATGGAGAGCCAGGGTGAGATGATGGGGGGGGATAAGATTTCAATGATATGGGGGGTGGGGGAATAAGATGGTGATGTGGGCCAGCTTGGGGAGATGAGATCATGATGATGGGGGTATAATTTATGTATTGGGGAGGTGGGGGTATAATTTTTGTATTGGGGAGGTGGGGGTATAATTTATGTATTTGGGAGGTGGGGGTATCATTTATATATTGGGGAGGTAGGGGGGGTAGGGGTATAATTTATGTATTGGGGTGGGGGGGTATAATTTATGTATATGGGAGGTGGGGGTTTATTTTATGTATTGGGGAGGTGGGGTTATAATTTATGTATTGGAGAGGTGGGGTATAATTTATATATTTGGGAGGTAGGGGTATAATTTATGTATTGGGGAGGGGGGTATAATTTATGTATATGGGAGGTGGGGGTATATTTTATATTTATTGGGGAGGTGGGGATATGTTTTATATGTATTGGGGAGCTGGGGATATTTTTTTAATGTATTTGGGGAGGTGGGGGTATTTTTTGAATGTATTTGGGGAGGTGGGGGTATTTTTTGAATGTATTTGGGGAGGTGGGGGTATTTTTTAAATGTATTTGGGGGGCATGGGGGTATTTTTAATAAGTATTCGGGGGCATGGGGGTATTTTTTATATGTATTCAGGGGGTGTTGGGGTATTTTTTATATGTATTCGGGGGGCATGGGGATATTTTTTATATGTATTCGGGGGCATGGGGGTATTTTTTATGTGTGTTCGGGGGGCGTGGGGGTCCGGTATTGTGTCCAGTATTTTTGGACAAGCCACCTGGCAATCCTAATTGTTAAGGGTTGTTCCAAATAGGGGCATTATCTGAATTTCTATATATTATGCTAAATCAAGCCATGGAAACAACAATCCCTGTTGTAGATTTCTAAGAAATGTGTTATTTTACATAGCACCCGTAACATTTTCTTTATAGTAGGGTTACGCTGCATTCTAATCAATGCCTAACATAATGGAGGGGACCCACACATCCTCATCCTGAGAATAGGGTCACATTGATACTTCACAGAAGCTGTACCTTTTGATCCATTTATTGTTTGTTCTTCTTATACTAAACCGGTGGTTTCCAACTGGAACCTCAAGAACCCTAAACAGGTCAGGTTTTAAGGACATATCTGCTTCAGCATAGGTGGCTCAATTAGTGACTCGCTCATTTTGATTGACTGAAGCAGGAATATCCTTGAAGCCTGACCAGGTTCTTGTGGACTGGAGTTGGGAACCACTGTACTAAACCATTAACGTTAGAATGGTTCACTTGGCCATCAATATTTGGCAAATAACCGTCTGGGGGATCCGGTCCGGGTCTTCCCCCGCACTATAGTTTGGATGCGATGCCTTGGAGAGATGACATCGATGGAGATAGTGAGGAAGGATCCAGCAGGAGCAACAAGGTGGACAGCAGGAACGAGTGGAGAGCAGATGTTCTGAGTAGACGGTGTTGCCGGGAGGAGTGGCTTATGATGTCCACCTCGAGGCTTGCATGAGCTGGGGGGCCTTCTTCTCCGATCGCCATTTGCTGAAGCTTTTGCCGCCATTGGTCTCAACTTGGCGGGTTAAGTTACAAAAAAAAATTAAATTATAACTATCTTACTAAAGCTAAAAAATTAGCAAATTTGATTAATTCCTAGCTACTTTACATATCTTTAATATTACTGTTAGGTGTACGCCGAAATTCTTCAAATATCAATAATATTACTGTTGAAAACAGATGGTATGTAGATATTCCCCCTTTTCAGTAAAAGAAACATGTACCTCATCCTCTTTGTTTCAACACAAATCTTTATATAAATACTTCTCAGCCCAATTAAACTGACAGGGAAGGGCCTGTCATGGAACAAGAATCATATTTCTGTTTCAGCCCCCCCTTTCCTTTGCAGTTTCTGCCTGTCAGTTTCTCATTCCCAGCTGCATGTGTTTGCACTGTGCACACATACAGTGCCTGTGTGATAGACACAGTGTTGCAATCCCTGTCTCTGCATTATGCCAGTGAGTTGCTACAGCAACCTCAGCCTTTCTCTCAGAATGGGCTAGTCTGCTTTCTCCCCCTCTGCCTTGCCTACAGATGGTCTGTCCCCAGGCTATCTGGTTACCCAGAATACACTCACACTTCCTTTTCCACCTTCAACACTGGCTGAGTGAGTACACCTTCTGTAATTGCTCTAGTGGCAGGACCTTATCCTTTTCACCTGCCCTTACTACATATCACCCACAGAGAGACATTATTCAAACACAAACATCTCATCCACAAGTGCCTGTCTTTATTGCTGCTTTCCCTAAATAAAGTGAAGAAAATATACAGGACTTGTTGTGTTTTGGAAAGAGGGCTGAGTTGAAGCTAGCTGGGTTCATTCATACCTCAGACATGACCCTGGATCCAGAATAGGGCCTCCAGGAGACAAATAATTTGCTTGGTTCCAGAACCCCAAACTACAAACAGTGTATTCAATTGAGTCATTATTTGTAGTGGTACAAATGATACCTTAATAGAATGTGCTACGTTTGTACACTGAAACAATGTTCACTACCTTCAGCAAATACATATTTGCGATACTTAGAACGTGCAGGCAGTATTTAGTATGAGGCATATAAACACATCTTAAGAAAACGAGATACTGTTTAAGATACCTAAATTAGAAATGCATGGAAATGAAACAACAATAGAAAACACATACATGTATGTTTGTGTTTATATGGTACTTCATATTTATTATTTGTTTGGAACACATTTTCACATCAGAGTGAAATTCAAACCAAAACCCAAGGCAGGCTCATTTCTGGATTTATTTACAGTAGTCGTCATTTTGTTTTTTAATAGTTTTTTTTTCTTTTTTTATCTTTTAATAAACTGGTCAAAGCTAAATTGAGTTCTGACAAAAACAAAGTATGAAACATTTTGACAAACCATGGGAAATTGGAACTGACCAATGGGAACTTGGCCGACGGGGCTAGGACCCAAACTCTGGTTACCAAGTTCTTCTCCAGGCCTCCCTCAGGTTAGGCCCCAGTGTTCCCTGCTGCACGCATGCCTGGCGGAGCATGCACAGATTACAACCGCAATCTGCAGTCTGTAGGGAGCGATGGGATGCTTGAGGGTCGTGGTCATGACAGGGGCACGGCCATGGAGGAGCATAGCTGTGCTTCCATTGACTGCTCTCCGAGCACGTGACCGCGTTGCGGCACGTCAAAATTCTTGCCTTACTGCCAGCGTACACGTCACAGCACTTTGAGCGCCCCCCTTCCCCACGGCCACTGGGGCCTGTCTCATAGAGGGCTGTGCTGTGGTGTGTGGCGCGCACGTCACAGCATGCGCAGCGGTGGCACTGGGGACCTGGCCTTCGAAAGCTCACTGCTGGGGAGAGAACAATGCTCCTGCTTAGGAATGTCTACTCTCCCAACAGGTAAACACATCCTTCCCCAACTCCCCATTATCCTTCAGCACTGAACCTGGCCCTCATAAAGGTTAGCCCTCTGACTCATTGTATGCTGGCAACTTATCAATTGTTAGTGGACAAAACAAACAATGAATCACACGGATACAAGTAATACATTGTAAAACACACAGTCAGAGATACATAATCTGGAATGGGACATTTGGTCGCGGCCATTTCTATGCAGCCGATCCGCCGCTGGAATCCCCAACGCCAGCCACTTCTAAGGTAAGTTTTATTACTGTTAACGGTAGGGGTTTTTTTTTAGGGGGTTTAGCAGTTAGGGTAGGGGTACATTTGTGGGTTTTTCATGGTGAGAGAAGGGAGTTTTAGGTTAAGGGCTTAGGGTAGTGGTTTTAGGTTAAGGACTTGGTTTAGGGTAGGGGTTTTTAGGGTAAGGGGTTAGAGTAGGGGGTTTTATGGTAAGGGCTCTGGGTAAGGAGTTTTAGGGTAAGGGTTTAGGGTAGGGGGTTTTATGGCAAGGGCTTAGGGTACGGGGCTTTAGGGTAAGAGTTTAGGGTAGGGGGTTTTATGGTAAGGGTTTAGGGTAGGGGGTTTTATGGTAAGGGTTTAGGGTAGGGGTTATATGGTAAGGGCTTAGGATAGGGGTTAAGGTACTTACCTTAGCGGCAAAGTGCCCGATGGCGGCAGGTTCTGATGGTGGTGTGAAGTGCGGGATGAAGCACCAGCAGTCATTTGGTCGCGGCGAAATGTTCATGACCAAATGTCCTAGACCGTATATAATCCTAGTTAGATATTACCGGGGTTGGAGGCCATTTTCCAACGCTGAGATTACACCCTGACCTGTTCAGTGGATCGTCATCTTGACTGGCAAAGGGCAGCAAGCAGGCTTGATCTTTATTTGAGCATGCTATGCTGCCCCTGCCATCACAATATATATCTAGAAGTGTACAATATTTAGTAAGTATGAGGCATGAGTACATGTGGAGTGATTTTTTATTTATTACTGCATTATACCATATCCTATCCTACTTCCAGCTCCACAATGCAAGGCTCTGGTCATAAGCCTATTTACAGGACTCACAGTGAAGACCTCAGTCTGAACTCTGAAAACATGCTTCTAGAGCATAGGGTGGTGCGCCCTCTAGTGACATTACAGGTCACAAGACATACAAGGGAGTTGCAATCTCTTCAGCATAATCATCCAACATCATATGATGGGGAGAGGAGTAATCTGAGTGAGGCCACATAGTTAGTCCATTATTGTCGTTAACCCCTTAACTGCAATAATAGTCCCCAAAGGACATTTGCAATACTGTCAATAAATGTATCGTTCTTGCATAGGTAATTATGTGATGCATACGAATTTGCATGCGCATGTGTGATACTGGCATTAAATGTAGTCCACACTTATCACGGTGATAAAATGCGTTGTATCACTGAGTTATTTTAGATTTAAAGCTTTAGTGAATATGGCAGTAGATTTAACGCTATCTTCTGGGAAATAACACACATTGTTATCAATATCGACCTTTATCAGACTCTAGGTCAATGCTGTCTATGGAGTCAACTAACTTAGCACTCAGTGAAGTTGGGTTATATCCCACTACATTTTAAATATTTTCCACTCCCACTATATGAATGGGAACTGATGCAGGCTAAAGATTACCACCCTTTTGTGGATCTGGGCCTTAGATGACTATTGAAAAGAGTATTGTTCTTTTATCCTTAAAGCCCCATAAGAGCGGCTATATGAAGGACATAACTCCCCCTCCCCCCCCATCCCCATGGACTTAAGAATCTCAGGAAGCAGGGGTCCAGAAGCTGAAATTACCATAATTCACATCCGGAGACCCCCTTCTCTTCTAACTAAAAAAAAACAAGAAACGCAACCTCGAGTGCTGCTTTAAGGATATATTATATATATATATATATATATATATATATATATATATATATATATATATATCCCTGCTTCATTTTGCAAAGCCAGTATAACCAACCCCACACTGATGAGACCAATTAAGGTCGAAACGGCTGTCTTTGGGTGGGTTTACTGGCTATGCATCTTAATCCAGGCTGTGCTCAAAGCTGTGAAATTCAGGAAGCTTAACCTTATAGGGGACCATGTTATATGGTTTTGAAGCAAAAGGTGGCATGTCATTTCCCAGTATCCCTTGCTGCAGTTAGCATACAGTAATGTTTCCATTATATATATATATATATATAGATATAGATATAAGAAAAAAAGCGCCAAATCCTAGTGCATTACTGTGCAAAATCGATATATTTAATTCCCAAAAATCTCAATAAAAATGAACTCACAAACATAAAACATTTAAAAGCATTGTATGAGTAATACTCATGCTCCTAGGACCAGGAAACGCTGCTTTGCTGCTGTAGTCCCTCCGTGACTCCACTGGAACAGAATGCTGCCTCCGTTGTTCACTGCCTGCAGGAACTGACGTATCAGGCGCTCCACGATGGTCTCTCACCCGGTACACACCACCAGATGATCTTTAGTTCCCACCGGGGACGGTAGATGCCGCGGACCAGCGGATGACGTCACGGGAATCGTCCAAGATACCGGACCGGTACAGATTCTCAGCAGTTCAAATGGCAAGCGTTGGAAAGTCCACTGCACACCTTCCCTACGCGTTTCATCAGATTGACCAATGAATGTGTTGGCAATTACTGCACCGACACACTTTATTCGAGCAAATACCCAGTATGTACCTGGCAGATACCTGGAATGCGCCGCTCCTCACCTCTGGCAAGCCCCGTTGCGTTTGCCTTCCCAGCCTGGGTTCATGCCTGGCTGACGGGCGGCTGATCTGTTAAATGATAATGATTAGGATTTAATAGGCTGCAATGCTTCGCGTGTCTACCAGATGGCATAAATTTATGAATTGTAATGCAGTATATATATATATACTGTGCAGTATTGCAGCCAGCGGGAATAAAATGCTTCAATCCCTGCTTGGAAAATACCTCAATGCACTCGGGCAGAAAACAGTCACAAACCTCAATACACCCGGGTATACCCGAATTCGTGGGACTAGCCGAGCTCGAATAAAGTGTGTCGCCAGTGTACAGTATATCCTTTTGATATTTTCATATATACCCTTGTAGTCCGCACAACAACAAAAAAAATATAGACAAGGACATCAACTACAAGTTGGTTTTAGTAATTTTATATTATTATTGTCATTCATTTTTTATATACATCACTGTGTGCTGGCAAGTATTCAATAATGTAGATGCAATATTGGTTGTTCACATGTGTACATAATTTGTTCTACATACAATTTAAATTGCCAATACACTGTTTTTTGCCTATTAACTAATCAAGCTAATTGGACTCGGGGGGTAAATAGTATGAGACACCACACACCCAGAGTCCATCCCCTGAAGAAGTCAGTCAATCTGATGAAACGCGTAGGGAAGGTGTGCAGTGGACTTTCCAACGCTTGCCATTTGAACTGCTGAGAATCTGTACCGGTCCGGTATCTTGGACGATTCCTGTGACGTCATCCGCTGGTCCGCGGCATCTACCGTCCCAGTGGGAACTAAAGATCATCTGGTGGTGTGTACCGGGTGAGAGACCATCGTGGAGCGCCTGATACGTCAGTTCCTGCAGGCAGTGAACAACGGAGGCAGCATTCTGTTCCAGTGGAGTCACGGAGGGACTACAGCAGCAAAGCAGCGTTTCCTGGTCCTAGGAGCATGAGTATTACTCATACAATGCTTTTAAATGTTTTATGTTTGTGAGTTCATTTTTATTGAGATTTTTGGGAATTAAATATATCGATTTTTGCACAGTAATGCACTAGGATTTGGTGCTTTTTTTCTTATATCTTTTTATGCAGGTGGAGAGGGAAGTCGTTGTGCCCTTGTAAAGAAGCTGCCTGTCGGTCCTAATAGTGCTACTGTTACTCCCCAATTATTGGACTTATTTGTTGGACTCTAGAGGACTATCTGCATTGAGCAGATTAAGGAAAGTTCACAGCACCACACATTTTTTTGTTTAAATTATATTTATTAGTTGCTTTGATTAGACATTCATTATGCACTATTGGTATATTAATTAATCTCATTATTTAGGATATATTGTATTATTTTATCATTATATTAAATCAGTAATATTGTGTTTATACATTTATAATCCACTAATAGTCTAATTATAGATACCCTATATTTCTGGCTATTCATACACGAGCGCAGACCTTCATTGTATATATTGTTAATAGTTTTTCAACTTCACGGTCAGCAGCTGTTGGTTGGGTGCCAGAAATACAGTCTTCATCATGATGTCTAATAGTAAAGAAAGATTAGCCAGAAGGCAAAATTATCCCAAACCAGCTGAGTCTATTACAGTTGAGAATATGGAGGAGGGTATAGATTTAAAAACCAATTTCTTTAGGCTTGAGAAATTGGCAAAGGAGGAGATGAAGCATTGGCTTGATCTACTCTCATTGGAAAGATATCTAAATGAAAATATAATTCCTAGAGGTTTAAGAGTAACAAAGAAACCTACATTTGAAACTAGTGAAGATTTTTCCTCAAAATGGAACTCCATTTTGGAGAAATGTTCCTTCTCATTGATTCGCTTATTAATCTCGTACCGAGAGGAGAGAGTGAAAATCACTGAGAAGGAAATAGAGGAAGTACAACAAATTTTAATGCCATATACAGAGAGCGAAGAGTTTCAGGAATTGGATCAATTGGTGAATAAGAGAGTACTAAATTATGAAAAAGATATTATGGAACGCAAAGACACAAAATATCAGAGAGATACTAATGACTATGCTACTAATCAGGTCACTAATTGGAAAAGAGTGAAGCGAGATGATTCCAAACATCACTATCCCCCTAAGAAGGGAAAGAAACAACACAAATATAGGGAAAGAAGTAGGGACCACCAACATACCTCAGGAGTAACACCTAGAACACATACACCCAGGACGAATAAACAGAAGGAAAACAAACCTACTACACCGGGGTGTTCTACAGAGAATAAATTTGAGGTTTTGACAGATTCTCCTAAGAATTCAGATCTTGCTAATAAAGAAGGTGGAGAAAAAAGTGGGGCCATTCCCAAACACACCAATAGGGATTCATCACCACCTCGGTCCAAAATAACCTCACATACTGCTTCTTTTTTAGAGTTGGTGAAGAAGGAAGAAGAGAGAGAGAAAAGGAGAACTTACCCATTATGGGACAGACATCCCACAGCGCGGGAACACTCCTCACAACGCAGAAAAAGAAACAGCGAGGAAGAAGATCTGGGCAGCGTGAACAAAGAAAGAAGGAAGGCAGACTAAGGACATTGATGCCGGAGAGTCACGGTATTTTCAACCTATCAAGTTTTGTATTGTCAGCACATCATACCGCACTCCTCTCTAAAGGTCTTTCTTTTGCACCTAGTAGTTCACCTAAAAAATTCAATTTATTTGTAGATCTAAATAAATATATTAGGAAGGTCACACTAATGAGATTTTTCACTATGAAGGGAAAAGAGAAGGAGGAGATGTTCAGCTCTCAAGAGAGGGATTGTATTAAAGCCATGACTTCACTATTGGCAGATGGCTCTGACACAGCTGACATTGATATAAACTGTGGCCAAAATTTGGACATTTTTACACAACATACTACACATCTCAATGATGTTGTATTGGATACTGTGGAAAATTTGGTAGATCCAGTATTGTCTTCCTCCACTGTTGCTGATTATACCTCCGTGGAATCTTCTACAGTTAACATCAAACATTCACCTTTTATCCCAAAATCCACCTTCTTCCCCTATCAAGCAAAGGGGGGGTTCATTGATACATTTTACACACTAGTATTGAAAGATTTTGAATCCCTCTGCCAAAATATACCTGTATTACAAAAAAGTAATTTACATAAAAACGAACTACAGGCTTTAAGAGAGTTGAGCGAAGATAGTGAAATTGTAATAAGACAGGCAGATAAAGGGGGCGGAATAGTGCTTCAAGATAAGAGTGTATACATAGCAGAAGCAAATCGGCTGTTAGGTGATGGGAAGTCATATGTACCTCTACAAAGAGACCCAATGGATATCTATCAAAAGGATCTCAAAATTTTCCTCTTAGAGGCAAAACATGAGGGAATCATCACACAGGCAGAATTTGATTTTTTATTCAAAAGAAACCCTAGAACACCAGTGTTTTACCACATACCAAAGATACACAAAGATACAACTAACCCACCAGGGAGACCTATTGTCTCTGGGGTTGAGTCTATGACGTCCAGCGTGTACCAGTATGTTGACCATTTTTTACAACCTATGGTGGTCAAGTTAAGATCACATATTAGGGACACGCTGCATGTTATAGACTCAATCTCAGGGATACCTTGGAAATCCACTTACATTTGGGCCACATGTGATGTGGCCTCTTTGTATACATGCATTGGTCATACAAAGGGAGTGGCAGCAATAGCACATTTTTTGGAAAAGGACAATCTTATCAACAAAACACAGAGAGAATTTATTTTAAATGCAATCCTGTTCATTTTGGAACATAATTATTTTTTATTTGGAGATGATTACTATCTTCAGATCTGTGGAACGGCTATGGGCACCCGCTTTGCCCCCAGCTATGCAAACCTATACATGGGCCTATGGGAGGACACTCATGTGTGGGGGAATGCTAGGCTGGGGGCTGGTTTGGTGTACTATGGCCGTTTCATAGATGACCTGATTTTCATCTGGGACGGTGAACAGGAGGCATTGAGTGAGATTCTAACAGCATTTAATGACAATCAGATGGATTTGAGGTTTACTTTTGATATAAACAAATACAATATTAATTTTTTGGATTTGGAATTAATGGTGAACAACAAGAATGAAATTGTAACAAATACATTTTTCAAAAAAGTGTCCACAAATGCATACCTACATTTCAACAGCAACCACTACCATAAATGGTTGGAGAACGTCCCCAGGGGCCAATTTCTCAGAATCAGGAGGAATTGTTCTCTTGATTCGGACTACTTGGCCCAGGGGGACGCTCTTGTAAAAAAGTTTGTGGACAAAGGTTACAATCATCATAAGGTCCTAGAAACTTTTAAACAAGTGGGCCAACTGGATAGACAAGAACTTTTAGACCAGTCAAAAGGCAATATAATATCCAGAAATAAAAAGAGGCAGATAAGGGACAAGAATGAGATCTGTATCCCACAATTTATAACACAATTCAACTGTGCTTCACAAAAAATTAAAAATATATTAAACAAACACTGGGGAATTTTGATTAATGACCCAATCATAGGCAAAAATGTACCATCTAAAATACCGGTGATATTTCAAAAAGCCAGAAATATAAAATCAACCGTGGCACCCAGTAGACTGAAAAAATTCAGAAATGCTGTACAAACAAATAAGAACGTAAAATATGGTAATTTCCTGTGCAATCGCTCAAGATGCCTTACATGCAAACACTTAAAGAAGACTGAGAGTGTCACATCCCACTCTAATGGATCAGTACATCAAATAAAAGGCCATATCAACTGTCTGTCCACTCACATTGTATAGGCCATCACATGCCCCTGTGGGCTTCAGTATATTGGTAGAACTAAAAGGGCCCTATGTATACGATTCCTGGAACATCGATGTAATATAATTCATGGGTTAAAAACACATAGTTTATCCAGACATTACGAATTGAAGCACAATAAAGATCCGTCCTCATTAGTAATCATGGGGGTTGAGGCTATCAATTCTACACTTCTGAGTGGAGACAGGCATAAATTGCTTAATCTTAGAGAAACATACTGGATCTACGAATTGAATACACTGAGTCCAGAAGGCCTGAATGATTGTATTGATGTTAGCACAGTCATCTAAATCTACTTCTGTCTTTATTTTAAGATGGATTTTTCTCCTGTTTTCTTTTTGCTCCCTATCACTATAGGATAGGTAATGTTACATGTCTGGTGACCACGGAGGTCTGGGTTGAACATGTTCACATGTTCCCTTCGTGATCGCCAGACATAGGTTATTATTAATAATAAATCACCCATTTTGGTGTTAATTATTTATGACAGCACTCAACCATTTTGTTTGAGGGTTCATATCATTGGTAGCACACATCAAATAAATTAACACATTAAAAAAAATCAATCACATACACAAATAGCACAGTACCGTACTAGGACACATTTATCACAGTTTGTTATTTTAGCATAATTTGGATCATGTATTCACATCTATATTTATATTTAATCACTTATCACGTATACATAGATTTCTTTTTTCACCTTCACAATTCTCAAACTTCCTTTCCCCTCCCCCCCCCCCCCCCCCGCCCTCCCATCTTCTCTTCCCTCTTTCCATCACACCGAGGAGTGAGGGGAGACAAGCTGAACCATGCAAATTTGCTGGGCTGACTATTCAAGTGACCTAGGATACATGTCCGGTCTAAACTTCCAAAAATATATTTCACAAATGCTGCTCTCTTCCACGCATATATATATATATATGAAAACAAAAAGGGGGGGAAGCTAGAAGTGGCGCCTACTGATAAACTACAATACCTAATAATCAATATATATATATATAGAACCATATATTGTGTTGGAGAAAAACACGATAACTATATGTATCAACTAAAAAATACCTAAATAAAAAATCTAATAAAAAATACAATAAAAACTATAAAAAAAATATATATAAAAAATATATATACAAAAAATAGAAGATACAAAAACTAGTCCCGAAACACTGTCCTCCACAGTCTTTGCAGCCCGTTTGAGGGGAACACCACTCCCTTGAAGATATCTATAGGAGAAAAAAACAGAAAACAGGCGCACTCATAGTGTAGTAAGGTTAACAATTTATAAGAGACTGGATAAAATATGAACTTTACACTCACAAACAAAGAAGGGTTAATCGCATGTATGAGATAAAATCTCAATCGCCAACAAATGAAGACAAACAAAAGGAACCCTGATGAAGTCTCTAAGACGAAACGTGTAGGGCGTTATTATTTGGAGTATATTCATTTATTTTAATTTTTTATTGTATTGTATTGTATTGTATTGTATGTCTTTATTTATATAGCGCCATTAATGTACATAGCGCTTCACAGTAGTAATACATGTGGTAATCAAATAAATAACAGATAATATAAATAACAGATCATGGGAATAAGTGCTTTAGACATAATAGTAACATTAAGGAAGAGGAGTCCCTGCCCCGAGGAGATTACAGTCTAATTGGTAGGTAGAACGTACAGAGACAGTAGGAGGGAGTTCTGGTAAGTGCATCTGCAGGGGGCCAAGCTTTATGTATCAAGTGTTCAGAATATCCACAGTGCTATTCATATGCATCTTTAAGCAGGTGTGTCTTAAGGTGGGTCTTAAAGGTGGATAGAGAGGGTGTTAGTCGGGTACTGAGGGGAAGGGCATTCCAAAGGTGTGGGGCAGTCAGTGAAAAAGGTTTAAGGCGGGAGAGGGCTTTAGATACAAAGGGGGTAGAAAGAAGACATCCTTGAGAAGAACGCAAGAGTCTGGATGGTGCATAACGAGAAATTAGGGCAGAGATGTAAGGAGGGGCAGAAGAGTGTAAAGCTTTAAAAGTGAGGAGAAGAATGGAGTGTGAGATGCGGGATTTGATCGGAAGCCAGGAGAGGGATTTCATGAGGGGAGATGCTGAGACAGATTTACAGTAGGAAAGAGTAGAGTGATTCTGGCAGCAGCATTTAGGATAGATTGTAGGGGAGACAGGTGAGAGGCAGGAAGGCCGGACAGCAGGAGGTTACAGTAATCAAGACGGGAGAGAATGAGGGCCTGAGTCAGCGTTTTAGCAGTCGAGCAACAGAGGAAAGGGCGTATCTTTGTTATATTGCGGAGGAAAAAGCGACAAGTTTTAGAAATGTTTTGAATGTGAGGGGAAAATGTGAGAGAGGAGTCGAGTGTGACCCCTAGGCAGCGTGCTTGGGCTACTGGGTGAATGATTGTAGTTCCAACAGTAATGTGGAAGGAGGTAGTAGGGCCAGGTTTGGGAGTAAGTATGAGGAGCTCTGTTTTAGCCATGTTGAGTTTAAGGAGTCGGAGGGCCATCCAGGATGAACAAGCAGAGAGACATTCAGAAACTTTGGTTTGTACAGCAGGTGTAAGGTCGGGTGTTGAAAAGTATATTTGTGTGTCGTCAGCATAGAGGTGATAATTAAACCCAAAAGATATTATTAGGTCACCTAGAGAGAGTGTGTACAGAGAAAAGAGAAGAGGTCCCAGGACAGAGCCCTGGGGTACCCCCACAGAGAGATCAATAGAGGAGGAGGTGTTAGCAGAAGAGATACTGAAAGTACGATGGGAGAGGTAAGAAGAGATCCAGGATAGAGCTTTGTTCCGAATACTAAGAGTATGGAGAATGTGGAGGAGAAGAGGGTGGTCCACTGTGTCAAATGCTGCAGAGAGATCGAGTAATATGAGTAGAGTGTAATGACCTCTGTCTTTGGCAGCATGGAGGTCGTCAGTTATTTTAGTGAGGGCTGTTTCCGTGGAGTGAGAAGTGCGGAAGCCAGATTGTAGAGGGTCTTGGAGAGAATAGGTGTTGAGAAAATGGAGCAAGCGAGAGAATACAAGACGTTCAAGGAGTTTTGAGGCAAAAAGCAGGAGGGAGACAGGTCGATTGTTGGATAGACAGGTAGGGTCAAGCTTGCTGTTTTTGAGTAATGGTATGACTGTTGCATGTTTGAAGGAGGATGGAAAGGTTCCAGAGCAGAGGGAGGAGTTAAAAATGTGTGTGAGCGTAGGGATTATAGTAGGAGCAAGAGGTTTTAGGAGATGGGAGGGCATGGGGTCAAGAGGGCAAGTGGTAGAGGGAGAAGAGGCGATCAACAGTGACACATCCTCCTCTGAGACAGTGGAAAAAGAGTCAAGGAAGGCAGGAGGAGAGTTAGGAAGAGGTGTAGGATGGGAGGAAGAAACAGAGGGGATGTTCTGCCGTATGGATTCCACCTTTTCCTTAAAATAGTCAGCAAAGTCCTGAGCGGAGATGGAGGAAGGAGAGGCAGCTGAGGGTGGTTTGAGTAGAGTATCAAAGACAGAGAACAGTCGGCGTGGGTTAGACTTGTGCATGTTGATTAGTGAAGAAAAGTAGGCTTGTTTAGCTTGCGAGAGGGCAGAGTTGAAACAGGATAGCATAAATTTGTAGTGAAGGAAGTCTGCGAGAGTGTGAGACTTCCTCCAGATGCGTTCAGAGGAACGAGTGGAGGAACGCAGCATGCGCGTGTGGGAATTTAGCCAGGGTCTAGGGTTAGAAGGGCGAGTGCGGCAGAGAGAAAGCGGGGCATGTAGATCAAGAGATGAGGTCAAGACAGAGTTGTAGTTCCTGACCAGGTTGTCAGGGTCTGTAGCAGAGCTGAGAGAGGAGAGAGAGGAGAGGGAGGAGTGTAAAGTGGACTCAAAGTCAGGTAAGTGAATAGAGCACAGGTTTCTGCAGAACCGGGGGTAGATGGAGGTGGAGAAGGGGAGAAGCGAGATAGAGAGAATGAGATGAGATGATGGTCAGAGAGAGGAAAAGGGGAAATGGAGAAATCAGAGAGAGAGAAGTTTTTAGTGAAAACCAGGTCTAAGTAGTGGCCATCCTTGTGGGTGCTGGCTGCAGTCCACTGTTGAAGGCCAAAAGAAGAGGTTAGAGAAAGAAAGCGGGAAGCCCAGGGGAGAGAAGGGTCATCAATGTGGCAATTGAAGTCCCCAAGGAGAAAAACAGGGGAGTCTGAGGAGAGAAAGAAAGAGAGCCAGGATTCAAAGTGAGAGAGAAAGGCAGAAGGGGGATGAGTAGAGGTAGGTGGGCGATAGATGACCGCCACATGGACAGGGAGAGGAGAGAAGATCTGGACAGTGTGAGCCTCAAAGGAGGGAAAAGCAAGAGATGGAGGAATAGCAAGGGTGCGGTAACGGCAGAGGGGGGAGAGCAGGAGCCCCACGCCTCCACCCCTGCCATCAGTGCGTGGAGTGTGGGAGAAGGAAAGGCCACCATAGGAGAGGGCAGCTTCTAGAGCAGTGTCAGACTGAGTGAGCAAATAGGAGCAGAGAGTGAGAGTGAAAAAAGTCATGTACAGAGAGGAACTTGTTAGAAAGGGAGCGAGCATTCCAAAGGGCACAGGAGAAAGGGAGAGAGGAGGGAGGGTCGCAGGGGATGGGTATGAGGTTGGAGGGGTTGACACCAGAAGAGTAGAGGTTGCAATTGGCAGGCGAGGACGAGCGCATGTAGGAATAAGGCAGGGACCAGGATTGGGAGAGATATCCCCAGAAGCAAGGAGGAGAAGCATGGATAGAAAGAGAATGTGTGAGGATGATTTGTAGGGGTGTTTTTTAGTGCAGGGGATATAGCTGTGTGGTGTCAGAGGACGCAGGTAAGAAAGGAGTTCATGTAACTGAGAAGTGGGGAAGGAAGGAGAGATGGAGATATATGAATAGAGTTAGAGACATACTGAGGCTGGTAAAAAGAAGTGCATAATTTGAGAAGAAGTGAAGTCACAGCAAATATAAATGGTAAAGGCAGCATCATAGCAGTAATGATGCAATCTGGTGTAGATAATTTCCTCCTTTCCAGCGTAGTTCAAACGCAGGAATCAAGGCCAGTTGGGGTGTTCACTTCTTCACTTCTTTTGAAGTTCCTTTTAAACTTCAGTTGTTCAGTAGAGTTGTTCAGTAGTCCTCCCACTTATAATGTGCAAGAATATGCAAATATGTGCAAATATGCAAAACCAACTAAAATTATGTATTTTAATAAAAATAAATATCATGTTAATAGTTTTATAAATTGCAATTCTAGTTTTGTTATTTATATTCTGTATTGCGGATGTGATCAAAGTTATGTTGGGCGCACTATAAGACCGTTAAAGATCAGGATTGCGGAACATGTTCGATTAATTAAAAAGAAGGATCTAGCACATCCTGTAGCTAGACACTTCTCCATGTGCTCTAAGGGGGGCATTGGGAACTTTTCTTATGCAGCGATGGAGCACATCCCCTGCCACATCAGAGGTGGGGATAGGGAGAATTCATTGAACAAACGGGAAATGTACTGGATTTATACCTTGGGCACCCTTCATCCATTGGGCATTAACCAGGAGTGGGAGCTTAAACACTTCCTGGTGAGTTAGCCCCATTTAAAACTACATGGTGGACTTAGCCCCTTTTTTTCCAGTCTGGGAAGGTGTTTGGGGTGTACACCATTACATTATAGTCCCAATATGGAACATCAATATATCTGTATGTTACTTTGCATATCTTATTGATTGATAGATTGTCCACTTTTTAAGTATGAATTATTGTTTTTACAATGTACTGAGTTATGCTTAATATATCATTGCAATTCTGTATGATCTTGTTTATATATGAATAGTATAACTTTCACTCCTTCACAGTTATATCTAATAGCTATTTTGTGACCAGTTCAGCACTATTGTTTTTAACCCCTGTTTTTATTTTATTTTTTGTAGTTTAAATGTGTGTTTTGTATTTTATTAGGTTTGTTGTTCACATGTGACTGTCTCTGTATGTGATTGAACAGCGTGAGTTAATGTTCATTCATTAATCCGCAGGTGAGAAGGGTATGTCCCTCCACTTAATTTGTAGCCAATCAGAGTGCAATTCGGTCTATATAGAGATTGTCTCATGTTTAGGGAAGCACTCTTTGATAAAGTCCGCAACCCGGACGAAACGCATCAGAGTTTCTCTTTTGCTGATGTTCACGTTGTTGATTCAATAAAGTTTTTTATTTTTCTACATGCGTTTGGCTGATTGGAGGAGCTGTGACCGCTGTGTCACTCGTTTTTTCCCCTTACACTTATAATGTGCCACTTGGATATGTGCTGCAGGCAGACTAGCTGTTCTGACACAGTTTATGTGGGCCTAAAAAGTCACCTGACAGTGTGGTTCTGTCTGCTTAATTAGCACATCTGAGGCACATTCAAACAGATGGTTTTCTACACAGGGTGTTCCTTGCCTAGGTGTCAAATCTTAATTCAATTAACAGTTGAAGCAGACATGATTCAGATATGGGATATTACCTAAGATTGTTTCAGTTGCATACTGTCCCGGCACAGCTTATTCTAACAAAAGCCGCCGGTTAACCGGGGCTTTACTCCGGCTGGCGCTGGACTAGACCGGGCGCCAGCCGCATCTCCTCCGTGCACCCCCTCCAAACCCCTCCATTCGCGCGCATTTTTCTCCCCCTTCCCGACCCCAGGCTGCTCCTGCTTTGCCCCTTCGCTTCCCCGTACCACCACTTACCTTCTGGGGATGTCGGGGAAGCCGGGGAAGCCAGGGAAGCCGGTCGCGCCACGTGGCAGTGATGTCACAGTGACGCACGGACATGCCGCGTCACCACGCGGCACGCACCCGTCCTGCCGTCGGGAAAAGTTAGAATAAGATGTGCCGCCACTGTATACTGACATACACACAGCAAAGAGTTGAAGCAGACAGGATTCAGATATGGGATATTACCTGAGGAGAGAAGATGATTTTTGATAGGGTAAGGGGTCCTTCCTTTTAAACTTCAGTTGTTCAGTAGCGTTGTTCTGTTCAGTAGTCCTCCCACTTATAATGTGCCACTTGGATATGTGCTGGACTTTCGCTCACAAAGAAGGAACAGCTATCCCTGTACTTTTGGGAATTATTGTCTGAGCAGTGTATGTTGCGCGGTTGGTGAGAAAGCTGACCTGGAAACTCCCTATGTACCGTGACTGACGAGGCTAACCCGGAAGCTCTCTATGGTGAGAGTCACGCTCGAACAGCAAGGAGGTGTTTGATTCCTGTCATCGATACACTGATGATTATCTACAACGGGTTCTTTCTACCTAGCGACACAACTGCTTTCCACCTGGAGCTGCCATTCAGATCCTGCTTCATTTGTTGGCAATTGAGATTTTATCTCATACATGCGATTAACCCTTCTTTGTTTGCGAGTGTAAAGTTCATATTTTATCCAGTCCCTTATAAATTGTTAACCTTACAACACTATGAGTGCGCCTGTTTTCTGTTTTTTCTCCTTATTATATATATATATATATATATATATATATATATATATATATATATATATATGAAAAAAAGAGGAGAGAGTGCACGCCCCATAGCGTAAAATTGTACATTTAATGGTAAAAAAGGAAGGGGAGGGGGAGGGGGGGGAGGAAATGCACTCACAGGAGTAAAAACAAATCAGGCAATTTGTGAATAATTCACCACCATCCGGTTTCTCTGTATCAGGAATCAACAGATCGAAGCTCCCTCAGGGCTGTATGGCTGCTACCAGGAAACCAGAGATGTCCTCAACGGCCAGATCCATCTGTTTGAGTCCCAGAGATTGCCCCTACACTTGAATGGCCGCAATGTTAACTCGCGCTCAAGGCGGCCTCCTCGTGCGCATGCGTAAAGTCGTAATGACGCGATGACGTGATAACGTTCCTGTGACCGAGTGAAGTCAACTCCTATCAGTTACGCCTGGGAGACATATGTCTGAGTGCTTCATCCAGCACTCATAAGGGTTAACTCAGGTGGAACTTAGGTAGTTAGGAAGTAAGCTGACACCTGAGAGCCAGAAAGGTAGAAAAGGATCTTGTTACCAGCAGTAGCTGGCTCTCTCAGACAAGAGCACATGGATAGATGTGCTGCTAGCCAGAAGGATACAACACACTACTTACTGCTGCCAAAGTAAGATTTGTTTCATTTGTTTTGATGACTGCTTAAAAGACTCTGAAGGTTTGGTTATGGTTTAGCCAGCCAGCCTGCTAGATAGGTCTGCTGTGTTAGTCAGTTTTTCTCCCATCATGGAGCAGGATTTATTTTGTTAAAGGGACAGTGTACCCGCATGTTATGTTACTGTGGAGAAATAAAGCCATTGAACATTTTTCATTATCCTGAAACTACACGTGTGGACTGTTCCCTGACCTCAGCTACAGGCCGTCCTGCCACAAGTGGTGTCAGAAGTGGGATGTCGGACGGCCCCTGTATCTGAAGGGCCACACAGGAAAAAAAAATGGAGAATTTTTTTTCTCAATTCCTTGAGCAACAGCTCCAGCTAGCAGAGAAACAAGCTGAGCAACAGGCCCAGCAAATACAATGGCAGGCCAAGCAAGCAGAACATCAAGCCCAGCAAGCTGAGCGACAAGCCCAGCAAGCTGAGCGACAAGCCCAGCAAGATGAGCAACAGGCCCGGTGAGAGGAAAAGCTACTCCAACTGCTGGTCGAAGGCCCAACCCCAGGCAGACCAGGGATTCCAAATAACCCACCGGTGATGCTGCCTAAAATGAAGCCAAACGAAGACCCAGAGGCATTTCTCCTCACTTTTGAAAGGGTAGCCACGGCCCACGGCTGGACAGTTGATCGCTGGGTAACGACTCTGGCTCCACTCCTCATAGGGGAAGTTCAGGCAGCCTACCAGGCTCTTCCAGCAGACGAGGCCATAGACTATCAGCAACTAAAGGCTGCTATTCTGGATCGCCTAGGCCTCACTCCAGAGACCTACCGACAGCGGTTCCGGACAGTCAAATATACAAACAGAGACAGACCCCGGGTCGTAGCCCACCGCTTAGTAGACTTATGAACCAGGTGGATACAACCGGAAAAACATGACAAGGCAAAGATCCTTGAACAGTTTGTGCTCGAGCAGTTCATACAGATACTGCCCCCCTCCTCCCGCTCCTGGGTAAAAAGACACGCTGCATTTTCCCTGGATTCAGCGGTCCGCTTGGTGGAAAACTTCCTGGGCGACGACACCCAACAGGATAGCTGGGAATGGCCGGTGCAAACACCATTTGCTTCCGGTGATGCTAGAGGCAGGAGAGCAGACAATCGAGGGGTCTACAACCCGCCAGCTCGGGAGATCCAGTCAACCCGATCGGAAGACCCTTTCCCATCTCGGAGGGTTCCTGGTACAAACTCCCGCAGAGACGCCAATCCTGGGTCCGAGGCCACTGGATCACTCAAGGGAGGCCACCACCCACAGTATTCCCCGAGAACCTGGACTCCTGTCACCCACCCGGTGGAGAGGATAACCCCACCAACCAGAAGGGAGGACCCCATCCAACAGCGGAGAGGTCCAAACACCGAGCCCCGTCGAGAGCTTCCGCGGACGATCGAGTTTGCGGACTCAGGAGATGAGGAGATGGACTGTTCATATGGCAGAACCACTGCCACAGCTTGTCTCCGAGGGGACCACAATCCATGGTTTGTCCCAGCATCTCTGGAGGGGACAAAAGTAAACGCCATGCTGGACTCGGGCTCTGGAAAAACCCTGATCCTAGAGGGCCTAATTCCAAGCAATAGACTATCTTATGACTCTCCTTGGAATATTGAGTGTATCCATGGGGATACAAAGAGATACCCGACGGCGAACGTTCTACTACGTATCCAGGATAAAGAGGCTAGCCTACTAGTGGGAGTTGCTCCCTGGCTACCTGCTCCTGTTCTACTTGGCCGAGACTGGCCCTACCTCGAAACATTGTTGGCTCCTACTCCTACAGAGCCTACTTCTCTGGTACCAGAGAAGCCCAGAGAATTGTTCCCTTTTTCCCCAGAGATTTTCCCCCGTAGACACCATGTCCCAAAGACACGTAAACAGAGATGTGCGGAAAAAGAGGACTGGTTAAGAAAGGCTGGGACTTTTGGTAACATTAGTCAGCCCAAAGGACTGCAGGTCATGGCCGGGGATGACCAGGGTGGGGAACAGATAGATACGGGAGTGTTGCCAGCCCTGGATCTTCCTGACTTCCGTCAGAGGCAGAGGGAGGACCCAGCTCTGGCTAGACAATATGAGAAGGTGGTACAGGTCAACAACAAGATAATAGATGAACAAGGTGTAAAAGTGTATCCACATTTTGAACTGTTGAATGACATACTATATCTTGTGAATAAGGTTACACAAACAGGGGAGGTCATTCGACAGATGCTAGTCCCTAAACGGTTGATTAAAACAGTGTTCACCCTAGCGCATACTCTCCCATGGGGTGGTCATTTGGGCAGAGATAAGACCACGGACCGCATCTCGTCCCGGTTTTACTGGCCAGGCATACATGGTGACATCATGAAACTATGTGAGACATGTCCTGAATGCCAGTTAACTAGCCAAAAAGGACAGAAGCCGGCTCCCTTGGTTCCTCTGCCCTTGGTAGCCGTCCCATTCGAGAGAATTGGGGCAGATCTGGTCGGACCTTTAGAACCCTCTGCGAAGGGACATAAATTTATACTCGTTGTTGTTGATTATGCCACCAGGTATCCTGAGGCCTTCCCTCTGAGATCAGCTACTGCTAAACAGGTTGCTCACAGGCTGTTAGAACTGTTTTCTAGGGTAGGACTTCCCCAAGTAATGTTAACTGACCAGGGAACAAATTTCATGGCAAAGTTAATGCAGGATGTCCTGAAGTTATTGGAGGTAAAATCCGTCCGGACCTCGGTCTACCATCCTCAGACTGATGGATCGGTAGAGAGGTTTAACCGTACTTTAAAATCTATGCTTAGGAAGTTTGTGGACACTGAAAAGCGAGCTTGGGATGAACTTCTCCCTTTCCTGTTGTTTGCGGTACGAGAAGTTCCCCAATCATCCACAGGCTTCTCCCCGTTTGAGCTCCTATATGGACGCCAACCTCGGGGTATTCTCGACCTACTAAAGGAATCCTGGGAGGAGGAGCCCTCCCCCTTCAAGAATACCCTTCAGTATGTCATAGACCTTAGAAACCGCCTAGACATGATAGGTCGGTTTGCGAAGGAAAACCTCAAATCTCCTCAAGAACGTCAAGAGAGGCAGTACAACCAAAATGCTCGCTTGAGGATCTTCCAACCAGGGGACCCTGTGATGCTACTACTACCGACATCATAGAGTAAACTCCTTGCGAAGTGGCAGGGTCCTTTCCAAGTTCTCCGCCGCATCGGGGAGGTGAACTATGAGATCTCTCAACCAGGGTCCAGGAAGGGTAAACAAATCTACCACGTGAACCTCCTGAAACCCTGGAAAATGATGAGATCGCTGTTCATTCACCCTCGGGAAGGAGAGACGGATTTGGGTCCAAAGCTTCCAAAGGGTAGTACGTACACTGACCATCAGGTTCCCATGGGAGAGCAGTTAACAACGGAACAAAGGTCAGACCTACTTGATGTACACTGGCGACACACTTTATTCGAGCTCGGCTAGTCCCACGAATTCGGGTATACTCGGGTGTATTGAGGTTTGTGACTGTTTTCTGCCTGAGTGCATTGCGTTATTTTCCAGGCAGGGATTGAAGCATTTTATTCCCGCTGGCTGCAATACTGCACAGTATATATATATATATATACTGCATTACAATTCATGAATTTATGCCATCTGGTAGACACGCGAAGCATTGCAGCCTATTAAATCCTAATCATTATCATTTAACAGATCAGCCGCCCGTCAGCCAGGCATGAACCATGGCTGGGAAGGCAAACGCAACGGGGCTTGTCAGAGGTGAGGAGCGGCGCATTCCAGGTATCTGCCAGGTACAAACTGGGTATTTGCTCAAATAAAGTGTGTCGCAGCAGTATGTGACCAGTTCTCAGATGTTTTTTCTGAGCTGCCAGGGCAGACTGATTTAGTGTCCCATAGGATTGAGACAGAACCTGGCGTAAAAGTACGGTCCCGTCCCTATAGATTGCCAGAGGGCCGAAAAGACCTGGTAGAGAGGGAGATAATAGACATGTTGGAATTGGGCGTGATCGAGGAGTCCCACAGCGAATGGTGTAGCCCTATCGTGTTGGTCCCTAAACAAGATGGGAAGGTGAGGTTTTGCGTAGATCTGCGAAAGGTAAATGCTGTATCCAGATTTGATGCATATCCAATGCCTAGGGTGGATGAATTGCTTGATTCGCTTGGTAAAGCAGAGTATATCTCCACCCTAGATCTCACGAAAGGATATTGGCAGATACCTCTAGCGGAAGAATCCAAATGCAAAACTGCCTTCGCCACCCCTCTCGGTTTATACCAATTCATCACTATGCCATTTGGGTTACATGGGGCTCCAGCCACGTTCCAAAGGTTAATGGACAAGGTACTACGACCCCATAGGGCATATGCCGCGGCCTACTTTGATGACATTGTCATCTATAGCAGACACTGGCAGTCTCATATAAAAAGGTTAAGGGCAGTCCTAACGTCCTTAAGAGAAGCAGGGCTCACTGCAAATCCAAAAAAATGTGCCCTGGGTAAATCCACTACAAAGTACTTGGGCTATGCCATTGGGGGAGGGATAGTAAGGCCACTAGCTAGCAAGGTGGCCGCCATAGAGGAAATCCCCACCCCACAGACAAAGACACAGGTCCGCTCCCTTTTGGGGCTAGCAGGGTATTACCGGCGGTTTATCCCCAATTTTTCCGAAATTTCTGCACCCCTAACAGATCTGACAAAAAATTGTGCCCCAACCTAAGTTAAATGGTCTTGGGAGTGCCAAGACGCCTTTGACATGCTAAAAAAGTGCCTGTCAGAGGGCCCCGCTCTTCGGAGCCCAGATTTTAAAGAGCCCTTCATCATCCAGACGGATGCCTCAGAGGTAGGACTGGGAGCAGTGCTGTCTCAGCAATTTGATGGTGTTGAACACCCCATACTGTTCATCAGCCGGAAGCAGTTCCCAAGGGAAGTGAGGTATTCCGTTATTGAGAAGGAGTGCCTCACTGTAAAATGGGCAATTGAGGCCTTGAGACATTATGTCGCTGGAGTACACTTCACCCTGGTCACTGACCATGCGCCCTTGAAGTGGTTAAACACCATGAAGGACACAAATCCAAGGTTGACCAGGTGGTATATTGCCCTCCAACCCTTCTCATTTGATATTCAGCATAGACCTGGAAAGGACCATGGAAATGCTGATTTTTTGTCAAGGGAAGGAGTGGAGGGTCGGGCTTCAGCCGTGTGGGACACTAGCCACACACAAACAGGGGAGGTATGTGACAGAGTGAAGTCATCTCCTATCAGTTACGCCTGGGAGACATATGTCTGAGTGCTTCATCCAGCACTCATAAGGGTTAACGCAGGTGGAACTTAGGTAGTCAGGAAGTAAGCTGACACCTGAGAGCCAGAAAGGTAGAAAAGGATCTTGTTACCAGCAGTAACTGGCTCTCTCAGACAAGAGCACATGGATAGATGTGCTGCTAGCCAGAAGGATACAACACACTACTTACTGCAGCCAAAGTAAGATTTGTTTCATTTGTTTTGATGAATGCTTAAAAGACTCTGAATGTTTGGTTATGGTTTAGCCAGCCAGCCTGCTAGATAGGTCTGCTGTGTTAGTCAGTTTTTCTCCCATCATGGAGCAGGATTTATTTTGTTAAAGGGACAGTGTACCCGCATGTTATGTTACTGTGGAGAAATAAAGCCATTGAACATTTTTCATTACCCTGAAACTACACGTGTGGACTGTTCCCTGACCTCGGCTCTAGGCCGTCCTGCCTCAGTTCCCTGACGCGTTTCGTCACCAGACGGCGACTTTCTCAAAGGGCAAATGAGCATACAGTAATATATATATATATATATATATGGAATTCCGTTTTCGGTGTTTATTTTTATATAACATCGATGCTTTTTTTGTTTGTTTTACTGGTGCTTTTATTTTACTAAAAAAATCTGTTTATCAGTGCTAACAATGAAAAAAAAGGACAAATTTAAATTTTGTGTTTATCAGAGCACTTATTATTAGTTTTCATACTGCTCATGTGTTGCTTTTGTCTCCTACCTGTCGTTGGGCTGATAAAAGAGGTGGATCTCGTAGGACATGATGTATCGTTTTTATTTTTTTTTAAATCGGGTTTGACCAGAAAAGCAAGATTATGAATCAGTGGTGTATGTGGAAGCATGTGGGGACTAATTTGGTGTATGTACTGTACTTCACTGAAGGAGTGGCTCCTGCAGTGAACCTGGTTCAATTCCCAGTGTTGGCTCCTACTGACCTTGGGCAAGTCACTTTATCTCCCTGTGCCTCAGGCACCAAAAACATAGATTGTAAGCTCTTTGGGGCAGGGACTGTTTGTGCTGGGGTTGGCTTCCCGAAACTCGATGAGTGCCTGGATGGCCGAGCCGTGCCCGTTTCATTAAAAAAATTGCCGGAAAACAGGCTGCTGCCTGTGGGGTGCTCCCAACGTGGGATGGAGTTAAAGTGCTCTGGCTTAACCCCCTCCCCCCTCCAGGCCCATACTGAATCCCCCCAGGCCTTTTGTCGCATTGGATGTAGCATTGGGTATCTTTGTCTTTTGATTAAAATAAACAGATTGCATTGTAATGTTTTTTTCCGTATTACAATAAGAAGAAAACAGTTAAGTAAAAGTTGCGCGCTAAAATTTTTTCGTGGCAGGAGTGCTATGGATTCAGGGGTGAGGGGGGGCTGCTCCTTTCATTTTTTCTGGGCCCCATAATTTTTGTTTGCGGCCCTGTGTGTGGTGTATCTGTCTGTCCTGTGTGCATGAGTATATTTGTCTTACACTTGTTTGTATGATGTGTGTGTGTCGGTGTGTGTATGTGTGTGTGTGTCATATGATATTTGGGCTGGGTTGTGCTTGTCCCTACTTTAAAATTTGCCTGCCAGACCTTGCACCTTCCAGTTTCAATGCATGACTTATAGTTATATCACTTTTTTTCTCTGAAACGTGCTTCCCTTCTGTACCCTGTTGAAAGAACCCCCTTATACAGTATATTTCAAAGTTGCAATCCTAGCCCGTGTATCATTCAAACTGTATGTGTTGAGGTTCTTTAGTCTTTCCTGATAAGATTTATGACGCATACCATGCTCTTATTTGTATTACTTCTATTTTATTATGTCCTTCTGGAGATATGGCTTTCAGAACCTAATACAGTGCTCTACAGTAGGTGAGGGCTTACCTGTGATTTATAACGTGGTAGCACTACTAATCTCTTCCTGCAGCTAATGCCAGCTGCTATACAATCCTGCTGGTTTCCCTTTGCGTTGGCACATTGAGTGCCTAATTTGAAGTAAATATACAAAGCCTGCGCTCCTCCAAAATTGGCTTGCTATTTATTAGTGAAATTCTATTCATTCGTTGGACTTGGTCTACAAGGTCCCTGGTTATTTTTGAGTTCTGCTGTTACGAAATGGTCCCTGTAAAAGACAGTACCATAAATGACATCACTTGGAGTATTTAGGAGTATGCCTCTTCTAAAGGATTGCCTTTTCTCTCTCTTCATATTCTAAAAGAAATTAAACAAAACATGTTTTCTGACACACAATTAAAAACAAGGGGAAGCACAGCTGTGACTGTAAAGCTCCCTGTCAGCTGGTTTAGCTCACACTAGAGCTGTGGCATAGAAAAGCAGTAGTTCTGGTTTCTAGTCCTGTTGTGTCTGACACCATTCCAATCGTTTGGTTGGTGCCTTTGGTTTATTGTGTATGTAGTTGTTATGGGAATCCTTGAAATACTTTCTGGGCAAGCTACCCGCCTATCTGAACAAGCTCCTCACCCCTACCACATGCAGCACTTATCACCTGAGATCTGACTCCAAACGATTGTTCATGGTCCCAAGTTTCAACAAAATATCCGGCCGCTTCTCCTTCTTCTTACTGTGCACCCCACAACTGGAACAATCTAGCGGAGACTCTCAGCCGCCACCAGTCTAAGTTCTTTCAAAACTAGAGCTGTCTCACATTTTAATCTAGACTGTGACTATTACATATGCCTATAACATATATTATCTTTAACTGTGCATGCAATGTCTTGTATATAATGTATAATAACCCTGTTCACTTAATGTAACCATGTATTTGTCATCATCTCTATGCTTAGGACATACTTGAAACGAGAGGTAAAACATTTTATAAATAAAATAAATACATTTAGAAAATGTGGGATGGGACTCAGTTAAATATACTTTGCATGAACATTTGCATAACGCTGAGGTGTGCCCCTTTTTAAGCACGGGCACATCTCCCTAATTTATTTGGATGGATACTTGTGGGGATATATATACAACTGGCGACTGCTAATAAAATTTGATCTCGCTCCAAATTTCCCTTTTAGAGAATAATCCGTGGATCAAAGGAACAGCCATTCCTGGATTCCAGGTGGATCCAAATTCGCAAAATAAAAAACAATGTGGACAGTTTCGTTCATCTGTAATTCTCAGATATGAGACATTGAACATGAAAAATTATGAAATCCATAAGTTGGTATCATATTGTTACGCCGATGCTCGCCACAAACCGGGACCGGACCGCGGGGCTGAGGTGGGGTTATATAATCACCGACCTTAGTCCACGCAGACTGATCCGGACTGCGCAGTTCGTAGTCGTACATCGCAGGGTCAGGATTGGAGAAGGCAGCATCGCCGTTATTGAAGCAGGAGTTCGGCAACAGGTAGTAGGAGTTCCCCGCTTCAGCTTAGGAGCGTGAGCGCGGGATTGGCTTCTGCGCGAGGAGCGGCCTCGGCCCATGACGCCGATCTCAGCAGGAGGAGACAGCAGGCTGGCCGAAATTCACCGCAGGGCAGCGTCGGGGAGAACCAACGCTTCAGCGCAGAAGTCCAAGGCAGGCCACTGCAAGGGGATAGCAGCAGGCCGCAGGAAAGGAAGGGTAGCCACTGCTAGGAGGGAATGCAGCAGGTACCAGTGCTGGCAACAACGCTTCAGCACAGACGTCCAGGACAGGCCACTGCAGGGGGATAGCAGCAGGCCGCAGGAACAGGAAGGGTAGCCACTGCTAGGAGGGAATGCAGCAGGTACCAGTGCTGGCTACAACGCTTCAGCACAGACGTCCAGGGCAGGCCACTGCAAGGAGATAGCAGTAGGCCGCAGGAAAGGAAGGGTAGCCACTGCTAGGAGGGAATGCAGCAGGTACCAGTGCTGGCAACAACGCTTCAGCACGGACGTCCAGGAACAGGCCTGTGGATACTCAGGAACTGGGACGGCAGAACACTAGGAGACAGGCCTGGGTGGTTTGTGGCTGAGACAGTAACATTAAAGGTAGGAATAGTTATGCTCGGCACTGGTTCAGTGCCAACGCCCAGGATATAAAGGGCGGAGATCCAATCACAGGAGGAGGGTGTGTGAGTATTCCTCCAATGATGTAGCACAGGGCAGAAGCTGCAATGAGAAGCAGCACATGTGCCATGATTGCCAGGGGAAGCTTGCAACTGCATAAGTCTGCAAGGAAATAGTCAAAGCCAGTAGTGGATTCCTTACACATATAAAGTAACTTAATAATTTGATTGATATTTACACATTTATTGTTATATTGTACACACAAAGTTCTTTCCATGAAAATATTTAGATTGTCTTTTTAATTGTGAGAGGGATCATTTGGTAACAGGAGGTTGTTTGAAAATGTGTGTGGTGTATCTGTCTGTCCTGTGTGCATGAGTATATTTGTCTTACACTTGTTTGTATGATGTGTGTGTGTCGGTGTGTGTATGTGTGTGTGTGAGTCATATGATATTTGGGCTGGGTTGTGCTTGTCCCTACTTTAAAATTTGCCAGCCAGACCTTGCACCTTCCAGTTTCAATGCATGACTTATAGTTATATCACTTTTTTTCTCTGAAACGTGCTTCCCTTCTGTACCCTGTTGAAAGAACCCCCTTATACAGTATATTTCAAAGTTACAATCCTAGCCCGTGTATCATTCAAACTGTATGTGTTGAGGTTCTTTAGTCTTTCCTGATAAGATTTATGACGCATACCGTGCTCTTATTTGTATTACTTCTATTTTATTATGCCCTTCTGGAGATATGGCTTTCAGAACGGAATACAGTGCTCTTCAGTAGGTGAGGGCTTACCTGTGATTTATAACGTGGTAGCACTACTAATCTTTTCCTGCAGCTAATGCCAGATGCTATACAATCCTGCTGGTTTCCCTTTGCGTTGGCACATTGAGTGCCTAATTTGAAGTAAATATACAAAGCCAGCGCTCCTCCAAAATTGGCTTGCTATTTATTAGTGAAATTCTATTCATTCGTTGGACTTGGTCTACAAGGTCCCTGGTTATTTTTGAGTTCTGCTGTTACGAAATGGTCCCTGTAAAAGACAGTACCATAAATGACATTACTTGGAGTATTTAGGAGTATGCCTCATCTAAAGGATTGCCTTTTCTCTCTCTTCATATTCTAAAAGAAATTAAACAAAACATGTTTTCTGACACACAATTAAAAACAAGGGGAAGCACAGCTGTGACTGTAAAGCTCCCTGTCAGCTGGTTTAGCTCACACTGCTAGAGCTGTGGCATAGAAAAGCAGTAGTTCTGGTTTCTAGTCCTGTTGTGTCTGACACCATTCCAATCGTTTGGTTGGTGCCTTTGGTTTATTGTGTATGTAGTTGATATGGGAATCCTTGAAATTCTTTCTGGGCAAGCTACCTGCCTATCTGAACAAGCTCCTCACCTATCTGAACAGGCTCCTCACCCCTACCACATGCAGCACTTATCACCTGAGATCTGACTCCAAACGATTGTTCATTGTCCCAAGGTTCAACAAAATATCCGGCCGCTCCTCCTTCTTCTTACTGTGCACCCCACAACTGGAAAAATCTACCAGAGACTCTCATCCGCCACCAGTCTAAGTTCTTTCAAAACTAGAGCTGTCTCACATTTTAATCTAGACTGTGACTATTACATATGCCTATAACATATATTATCTTTAACTGTGCATGCAATGTCTTGTATATAATGTATAATAACCTTGTTCACTTAATGTAACCACGTATCTGTCATCATCTCTATGCCTAGTGGATCAAAGGAACAGCCATTCCTGGATTCCAGGTGGATCCAAATTCGCAAAATAAAAAACAATGTGGACAGTTTCGTTCATATGTAATTCTCAGATATGAGACATTGAACATGAAAAATTATGAAATCCATAAGTTGGTATCATATAAAGTAACTTAATAATTTGATTGATATTTAGACATTTATTGTTACATTGTACACACAAAGTTCTTTCCATGAAAATATTTAGATTGTCTTTTTAATTGTGAGAGGGATCATTTGGTAACAGGAGGTTGTTTGAAAATGTTGTACAGTTACTGTAGTATAAGGTTTCATTTGAGTTTCTTTAGCAGTGATGTGATACAGAGGGTTATACATTTCTGTGTTGCCAGATAATCCAGCTAGAGATTGTATTTACCTGCTATGTATGGAAAAAAAAGTTTTTAAAAAAAGAAGCTATTTCTTTTATTATAGGAAAAGATGTGTATTAAAGTTTAAACCATGTTTTAGCATATAAAGTTATACAGTGCCTTGTCATACAATTTAGCCAAGCGTATATTTGTCCTGCTAATCTTTTCAATACGTGGATTAGTACACATAGGGCTTTTTTCTGCATTATAAACCCTGTGAGTTTCAACTTCTGCCCAGACACTCCCAGCAATCTGGACTTCGACCAACTAGAAGCGTTGAGGTTGACTGGCTGCAGGCTTGGAGTTGCTTCACATTAGTAACATTTAAATCAGGTGCATTACTACTTTCGCAATTCATCTGTGTTTGCTTTGCCTCTTCAAGTTAACCTAAACGGATTATTCTTTGCCATACATGTCAAGCAGTCAAATATCAACTTAGAACAAGCACACCTTAAGTGTCAAAGGAAATAAATAGTTTGTGGCAGGGATACAGAATATATTTGTAATAGAAATACTTGCATTTACATCACTTGAAGACTTTCTGTCATATCGTGGTATAAGTACAGCAATAGTTCATTGTCATACTGGCAATTTTGTTTCCAAAAACAAACCCAGGATGAGTAAAATCAGACTATAAACTCTAAGGCTGGGGTCATGTTACTTCTCCCGTGTGGAGGCGCACGGAGGCTGTGGGAAAGCGGGTGCTTTCCCTGGCCATGCTGGACGGGCCATGGGGGTTGTACCTAGTGACGTCACCGGGCTGGTTCACCCATATAAACTGCTGTGCTAACCAAAGGGTTAAAAAAACACTTCCTATAAAAAATCTGATCAATTTAACTTATCATATAATAGCTTAGGGGAAACCAAGGAGCTTACAATCCAAATGAAACAACAATTGCAAGAGACAGTTATATATACATAAAGAGGGTCATACAACAAGCATGTTTGTTAGGTAGCACTCCACAAATAACTAAATGTATAGATATAAGCTGGAGATAAATTGGTGCACGGCGGCAGGGGGGACCTCTGACCCCCCGATAGAATCATATATTTTTATATATATATATATATATATATATATATATATATATATATATATATATATATATATATACAGGAGGGCCCCAGCATGCAAATAGATACAATAGACAATTGTCAATTTGAATAAGTCAATAAAGATATATTTGGCAAAATTTGTAGCAGCTGTACAATATATCGAAATGCAGCGTCTGGAGATCACATCTCGTGAAACAACAACTACAATAATGTGAAGGGAAATGAGTGGTTGGGGGAGAAAAAAGGGGGATGGAGGATAACAACAATGTGACTACAAAAAGGGGGGGGAAAGGAAAAATGTACAATACACGTAAACATGTAGGGTGGAAAAAGTAGGGGGGCAGCAAACGTTTCGGGGCCTCTGACGGCCCATCTCCAAGCCCATTCCCACATATAAAAATGATCTGTGGTCCTTCCCTAATTAACACTCCATCCAACACCAAAATCTCTCGATAGACAAACACTGAATAAACCTAGTCTAAATAAATCTAGGTAATCCTGTATTGGTTAGATCTCCAGACCTGCATTTGGGAATATTGTACAGCTGCTACAAATTATGCCACATATATATTTATTGACTTATTCAAATTGACAATTGTCTATTGTATCTATTTGCGTGCTGGGGCCCTTATGTATACTGCTGCGGCAGCTTTTATTCTAACAAATCTCTGTTTTTTCCCTGGCTTTTTCCTGGAATGCGACGCTCTTCACCTGGCGCATGCCGCGTTCATTTTGAGTTCCCAGCCACGGGTCATGCGCGGCTTATGCGCGGTTGATGCGTTTATTGAGAATGGTTCAGATTTAATAGGTTGCAATTCTTCGCGTGTCCGCCAAATGGCAGATATTCATGAATTGTAATGCGCATGCGCTTCAGTAATGTGTCGACTTGCAGGTGTTTCGTTTAAAAATATACCACAGTGTGCTATTGTAACTTGGCCTGGAGACTGAAGGAAGAGGTTGCACAAATGTATCAATTTAGGCTTTTCATATTAAAGAAAGACAAAGACCAGTTTCGGTTACAGTACACTATTCTCCAGAGACCCGCCCGCCATGAGTGTTCAAGTGCAGCCCGCTTTCCAAAAACTCGACAGAATTTACGCATATTTGATATGGGCCGCGATTAATGCAACAGAGGATAAGATGGCAAGAGTTGTTCAAATTTAGCAGTATTTTATCGAAAACTATGACTTTTACAAATTTTTGCCAACTCCTCATACGTGGAAGCGTGCAATAAGGATTGGTTATGTAGCGACCCCTGTTTTCATCGTATTGAGCCACAATTTGTTGGAGGGTATTGGTGTGTATCACCGGCTTTTTCCTGTATCTATGATCATGATGACGGCAAAAGGCGAAGGGCCGTGTTAAAACCAACTAAGAAACGACAGTTACTGCCAAGCAATGCACCAGCACCGGCTTTCAATGACGGTCCCGCCGTCAGTGACAACCCTGAGCCTGAGCCGGATTTCGCGTGCAGTTTCGATCAAGCTTGCATGTACCTAAGCAATTTCCAGCCTCATCAGCTGACTACAGGTGGACTAGTCCCGCTGCAAACTATCGACGTGGATGATCAAGAACGCTGGACTGGCAGTGGACCGGCGCCGGCGTCAGCTGAATGGGAAATTCTATGGTGAGTATTGTTGCCGTATTATTTTCTCTGTTTTTTTTATTTTGACAATACAGTATCAATATCGGTGCGATTCTCCTGTAAGCAATATCATTGGCTGAGCGGCTTCTACAGTACTGCAGATACTGAACAATTGGTGGAACGCTAGGCGCATGCGCATTGGAGCCTTCTTGAAACGCATATGCGTGTCATCGCATCGACGGTAGGCGCATGCGCATGTGAACAGGAGGCGCGCCCCAAAAAAATTATTGGTGGGACGGGCTGGGAACTTCTTTAGGGGGCTGACCATTACAGTAAAACTTTTCTTTTTGTTTTTCCTCAGAAAAGAAAACGGCTAATGGAGGGATTTCGATGGATAATATCGCTTTGTGTAACAATGCCTGCACATTGCTGAATCGGATTTAAAAACCCACGTACCGGAGTCTACAGTTTAGTTGCCGTTGTTATTGATTAGGATAGAATACTGTACCTGAAACAGCATGCTGATGTTTTCCGGCCGTACAGTATACTCTACAATACTTTTTTATATACAGTACAGTATACTGTGTAATAAACCCCAAAAAATAAAAACTATGCATTTATTCTACATGTATCACATACATTATGTGTCTTCTACAGTATACAGTGCCAGTACATACAGTACAGTACAGTTTGTGTCTTCTATTTTTTTAATACTCTTATACTGAGCATGCCTACAGTATACAGTGCAGTATGCCTCGACATTCTAGAAACACTGTATTTTGTTACAGTAGCAAAGGAGCAAATGGAACAATGTAAGACAAATCAACATGTTCTTTTATTGGTGGAGTAAGTACAAAAACATTTATTTACAAATACTGTACAATGTAGAAACATTTTAAGTGCACAGCAATTCAAAACATCAACAGGTATATGGTTTACTGCTACATGTGTGAAAACATTTATGTCAGTCAGTATGATTTACAGTCACATGTTTTAAAAACAAATTCTTTATTCATAAAATAAGCAAAATGAAACATCTCCTTTATTAAAGAACGACAAGTCAAAACATATACTGTACAGTGGGATGGTGTGCAAAACAGTCTGTACCAGTACAGTCCTCGAGGGCAGCAAACAGGGCAGGTTTTCAGGACAACCTTGAAAACCGTGCCTGTTTGTGGCCCCCAGGGACTGGAATTGTGCATGTCCTGTGTGTGTGGACAGCAAGTTAAAACATTTCTGTATAAATACAAGTAAAAAAACACACAACAACATCTCCTTTATTTAAGTACAGCAGGTCAAAACATGTAGAGTACAATACAGTTCAGCACAACAGTATGGTCTTACCTGTGATTACAAAAAAAACGTATTCATAAAATGCAGTATACAAACGAAACATCTCCTTTATTAAAGAAACATATACTGTACAGTACAGTGGGATGGTGCGCAAAACTGTCAGTCAGACCTGCACCACTACAGTCCTCGAGGGCAGCAAACAGGGCAGTTTTTCAGGACAACCTTGAAAACCGTGCCTGTTTGCGGCCCCCAGGGACTGGAATTGTGCATGTCCTGTGTGTGTGGAAAGCAAGTTACAACATTTCTGTATAAATACAAGTAAAAAAACACACAACAACATCTCCTTTATTAAAGTACAGCAGGTCAAATCATGTACAGTACAATACAGTTCAGCACAACAGTATGGTCTTACAGAAAGTCCTCCGCATTGTCCGTCCATGGCCGATTCCTTGCATGGCGCAAAACGCCATTAATGCAGTCGCGAACGCCTTTCATTACAGGATCTGTAATTGGATAGAAGTGCCACATTTCATCCTGAATGTTCTTTCTTAAATTGACAGGAAGCGCCTTTTTAACGCGATTTCCTTCGTAGTTCACTTTGAAGGCCCAGTTGCAGTACAACGAGTAGGGAACATGGTGGTTAAAAAGTAACAAGGCATACTTGTGGGGTGCACCAGCACTCTTCACCCTATACTTCTCCCTGAGCGCCGGTGGCAGATCACATAGGGTGATGTCGGGCACCGTATCGATGCGAGCGAATGTAGGTCTTTTGGGAGCGGGTGTGCTTGAGGCGAAGGGCAATGGTAGGTTGTCTGGGAGGAAGCTTTCCTCCGGTCTTGGTCACCATGTTGTCTCCTGGCGTGGTCTTGACGGGGTTGTCATGTCCTCCTCAACAGCATACATGTACACTACATCTTCTGGTGGAGGGGGTGCGCTTGGTGATGGAAGGGGGTCGAAGGTCCCATTCATCACATCCATGTCAACCCCCTGCTCCAGCGTCGGGGAAACAGGGGCATTAACAATGAGCAAATAATGTATGCCCGCTATGTCAGCCTCTATCTTCTCCATCCGTCGATCCATCCGTTGAGCCATATGTATCATCCGTTGATCCATTTGTAGCATCCGTTGCTCCAAATTTAGCATTGTCTCCAGGAGCAGATCTATCTTTGCTAGCACAATAGAATTCCCGGGGAGATCCACAGTTATCCCATTCAGCATCCGGTCTAACGAGCTGCTTCTTGTGCATGGCGTGTGAACATCTGGGGGGATGGGTGCAACGGAGGATGAGATGGGGGTTCCATGGAGAGAAGCAGCAGCGACATCGAAGAAGAGTGGAGGAGGTGACCTGTGGATATCCGGTAGATTAGAAGTGGCAGCGTCGTCGAAGAGGGATGGAGAAAGTGACCTTTGGATTTCCGGGCGAGAAGCAGAGTCTTCTAAGAGCAAAGGAGAAAGTGACCCGTGGATTTCAGAGGCAGCGTCGTCGGATAGAACTGGAGAAGATGGCCTGTGGGTTTCCGTGAGGGCGGCGGCAGCGTCGAGGATGAGGGGTGGAGAAGACGGGCTGAAGATTTCCGGGACAGCAGCGGCAGAGTCGTCGAAGCGTATGTGAGGAAGTGGTCTGCGGGTTCGATGAGTTGGCTGCCAATCGTTTTGCGTCGAGAGTACATCACCGTATATCTTCTTGACATAATAAGGCTGACGTCTATGAAAATCCTTAGCCTTTGGGGTTAGCAGAAGGTTTTCTTTATTGGCCTTAGCCTGTCGCTTTTGCCTTGGCGTGGAAACGGCAACCGCCTTTCGCTTTTTCTGCTTGACAGGCACGGCAGAGGCGAGTGGGTTCCTGCGTCCGTAGAATCGGGGTTGCTCCATGGAAGCAGGTGGCACAATGCAGTATCTGGACAAGGGCAAGTTCAGATAAAGATCATGGAGTGGTGGGCTATGCAAAGTGTGTAACCTTTTCTGCATGGCGACCAGGTACAGGTGTTGAAAGTGGGCGTACTCTAATGTGAGTCATTACCGTATAAATACACCATCCATTTTGTGGATTCACTGCACATTGAATACACATCGACTAAACATCGAATATACATTCTTGTGTTTGTATTTCTTTCTACTCGCAGCAATGCCTGTTAAAAAGATTTCCAAGGAGCTCAGCATGTGAATTAAGGACATGTACACGAGCGGACACCGAATTGCTGCTATCCAACACTGGTTAGCTACTTCTGGCATCGTTGTGTCAGCAACCACTGTGAGCTACCATGCACATGGAAAAAACAGAGACTGCAAAATGGCACCAAGGGTAACTAACGCGTAAGTATATTTATACAACTTTAAAATAAAATTAATTTTAATTTAAATCTAATATTTTTGTTATTTCTGTGGATTTATATTACAACAGTATATATATTTTGTATATTTATATTTATATCAGTACAGTATATATATTTTGTATATTTATATTCAGTGTTCGACAAACCTATACATTTGCTCGTCCCGGGCGAGTGCATTTAACCCCCGGGTGAGAAAATATTGGCCCAGGCAGCACACGTTTGGTACTAGGTGGCGAGTAGATTTTTTTGTGTGGCGAGTAGATTTTTTGGTGATTTGTCAACCACTGTTTATATTTATATCAGTACAGTATATATATTTTGTATATTTATATCAGTACAGTATATATATTTTGTATATTTATATTTATATTACAACAGTATATATATTTTGTATATTTATATTTATATCAGTACAGTATACAGTATATATTTTGTATATTTATATTTATATTACAACAGTATATATATTTTGTATATTTATATTTATATATAAATGTTATATTGCTGCATATTAATAAAACAATATATTTTCTTTACATTGTAGGGAGACAACTCTTCTGGTGGACAAAATAAGTGAGGAGAATGATGAGAAGAGTGCATTAAGGGTCAAAAACACTCTGCAGGAAAAGCACAATCTGACTGTATCCGAGAGCAGCATAAAGAAGATGAGACGCAGCATTGGATGGAAATATGGACATGTGAGGTTAGTACTGGACAGTACAGGAGGTAAAGGTGTTGTTTAGGAAACTGTACTGTACTGCAAAAATTATTTATTCCTTGTCATTACAGAGCATACCCAATGATACAGGACGCAAACAAAATCAAAAGAGTGGTCCAGGCCCAGGCATGGATCGACAGTGGGGAGACTTTCCAGGATTGCATCTTCACTGATGAGTCTAAAGTGTCGCTGGAGAGATTTGCAAGCTTTGCATTCCATAAAAAAGGCCGCATATCTTTGAAGCCGCGGCCAAAACACCCCGTGAAGCTGAATGTGTGGGGTGCCATCTCTAGGCGTGGACCAGGATGCATTGTCATCTTTGAAGATAAAATATATCAAATATAATGTAGCCTTATGCACTGTACTTTACTAGTGTAACCTTACTGTATGCACTGTACTGTACTATTGTGCAGTTTTTTGAGGACTTTTCTTTTCTTGCTATAGGAATAATGAATAAAGCTTTCTTCCAAGACAACATTGTCCCTGAGAAAGTGCAATATATCACACACGAGTTCCCCAATGGTTACCGCTTCTACCAGGACAACGATCCGAAGCACCGCGTCAACAGCGCATATCCTTGAGCGCGGTATCAACTGGGTGAAGACGCCAGCGGAGTAAGTGCAGTAGACCGTGTCTCATTTTTTCCCCACTGTTTTTACTGTGTACTGTATCTCTTAAACTAATTGTCCTTTTTTTCCAATGACAGATCGCCAGACTTCAATCCGATCGAAATGGTCTGGCATCAGCTGAAGGACCATATCCGGAAAGTGGCGAAACCCTCCAAAAAGGACGAGTCGTTGAAAGGCATAATGAGTTTTTGGAACGATGTACTCACCGTGGAACGCTGCAATAAATATCTAGACCATATTGCCACTGTGTTGCCCATTGTCATCGCGCGTAATGGGCAAGCATCAGGAAAGTAGTACTGTGCTGTAGGATTGTAAGTACAGTATGATACAGGTAAGTATGGCACATATTTTTTCTTTCCCAAAAGTCAGAGTATACAGTAGTTACAGTTTTTTTCTTTACAGCGACAGCAGCACCAGCCATCAAGTTACAGTACACAGTATTTAACAGTAGTCAGAGTATACAGTAGTTCCAGTATAGACTAGTTTGACAGTACTACAGTAACTGCCTACTAACTGCTCAATTTTTTTCTTTCCAGAA